>NW_026711900.1:0-27833 GCF_026419965.1 Kogia breviceps
GAATCATCAGACTCCTCTAAGCTACAAAAAGCTTTCAGCTCACCCAAGTTAACTACCGTCAGCCAAAAGACTACAAACAATAAATGCTGAAGGGGTTTTAGAGAACTCTGTTCCCTCTGTCTGCGGAGGACATGTCTAGTTGTAACAGCCAATAATGAGAACAGAAAGGAGCTGCGTTTTCAATTAAAAATTGAGCCACCCTTCCATCCAGAACACCCACAGCCGAGCCTCTCACCTGAGAAGACGGGCTGCAAGAGCTGCACTCCACGAGTTTTCACAGTAGCCAAGACACCGAAGCAACCCAAATGTCCATCAACAGATGAATGGATAAGAAGAGCTGGTCCGTGGACACAGTGGACTATTAGCCATGGAAAACAAGGAAACACTGCTCTTTGAGGCACCGAGATGAGCCTAGAGATCATCACAGAACATGAGTTAAGTCGGAAAGCAAAAGGAATACCGTATGACATCACCTATAGGCGTTATCTAACAGCTGACACAAATGAACATATTTCCACAAAGAAAGACACTCACACACTTAGAAAACAAACTAAGCTTAAGTAAAATGAAAGGTGGGGGGAATGGATAAATTAAGATTAGTGTCACCATATGTGTACAAATACGTATTAAATATATATATCAAACAGACCGACCATATAGCAAGGGAGGTCACCAGAACACTCTGCAATAATTTACATGGGAAGAGGATCTGTACAAGAATATATATATATATATATATATATATATATATAATATATATATATACATATAAAACGTACAAATGAACCAGATTCTGTACATATAGGACCAACAGTATTCTAATCATTACCCCGATTTAAACAAATTAAAGAGCGAACAAGAAGTAATGTGACATACACTTCTGGGGTTTTTTCCTGGCACATTCCATTCTAATTGACAACCTGGGAACAGGACTTCCAGAAGGCTCTGCTGCCCTAGTAACCAGATGTGGGAATGTAGCAATGCTGACGCCTTGTGGCCGTTTCCCACAGCAGCAGCTTTAAAGTCAGTGCTAATGGTCACTCAATATTCACACCCATTGCAGGCTTGTAAATGACACCTGCCCTCCAAAACAAAATCCTGGGTCGAAAATCGACCAAAAAAAGTCCAAAGAGGGCAACCTTCCAAGAAGACATTCGAGAGGTTTATTGTACTCACGTTTTTTTTTTTTCTGTTTTTGTTTAACAGAATAAAAAAAGGCGTGGAAAAATGCTGAACCTTAGGAATTATTAGACACGAAAATACACGTTACAAAAACCTATCATGTCACACGACTCAGCATGGCCAGCAGCAAAACTTCTGCAAACAAGAAATGCTGACGGGGTGGTGAAGAAATGCGTACCCTCGGTTCTAAGTGGGACGTGGTAAGAGCCCCTAAGGAAAACACAGTGGAGTTGCCTGGAAAGGGTCAACATTGAGCGACCGTTCAATCAAGCATAGCCACTGCTGGGTCTATCACCTGAGAGGATGAGAATCAAAAAGACACGGGCTGGCAATCCTGCAATCCAGCAATGTTTACCATAGCCAACACTTGGAAGCAATGAAAATGCCCAGCCACAGAGGAATGCAGAAAGGAGCAGTGGTCCATGGACACAATGGAAGAGTACTCCAGTGAAAAGTAGAAATTCCATTTTAAAAACAGATATAAGTAAGGAGACATCAGCTTTGGGGGGTTTCTCCAGACACATCCCACCGTCATTGATAACCGAGGAACACCACTGGCAGGAAGGTCTGTTTCACTAGTTACCAGAGTGGGAAACGCAGAAATGCTGCAGCCCTCTGGCCGTTACCTGCAACGGCAGCTTGAAAACCCGTGCTAATGGTCACTTCGTGTGCACAAGTCCTGGAGGGCTGTCAATGAAACCTGCCCTCAAAATGTCTTGAGGGAGGTAGTGGCCAAAATATTTCAAAAGGCGGCACATACGTCAAGAAAAGAATGTGATGAGGTAAGCTACACACACAGTTTGAAGAAAAAAAGGACATCCCTGAAAGCTCAATTTCAAGGCTTTATGAGACGCATGCAAATCCAACCACAGAGGTATCGGCTCACACCAGTCAGAAGAACCATCAGCAACAAGACTACCAACAATTCATGCTGAAGGGGTTGTGGAGAAGTGCATACCCTCTAGGTTAAGTGGGACTTTGCCGCCAGCCGCGGCGGGTCCTCAAAGTGTAGCAACAACCGACGAGAGGGGGTAGGGAACTGAACGCACCAAGGTATGGGATCAGAAGGGCACAAGCAACTGACGCTTGCAAGGCAAGTTTAATAACAAAGCCTAGCCGTATATATACCCCTAAAGCAGGGACTTTGCTTCGTCACGCCTTATCGGCATCAGCTGGTTGGTTGGCTTCTCGGCTTAGTCACACCTTATCAGCATCAGCTGGTTGGTTGGCTGCTCGGCTTCTCCCTCAAAGGCACCAATTTCCCCTCCAGGGTTGCTTTTCCTAGCTTTAGGGAACAACCAGGGACTCCCAGTAACTGAGCAGGTCCCTGGAGCGATTTGGCCAAAGGCCATCTCCTTTTGTATGTTCATACCATAAAGTCCAGGATGCATACCAAGGAGAGTACAGTCGGGCCCTGAGGCTTAGGAGGGTCTTAGTGGCGCCTTCCTCAGAGGGCAATGCTCGCCACAGGACTTCACCTGGTAAGAGGCACTAATGGGAACAGAATGGAGGTGCCTTTACAAGGTAAACACTGAGTTACGATATGATCCAGCAGGCCCACTCGTGGGCCTATAACCTAAGAAAGAAGACAGAAGTGGAAAGACACAGGCAGGCAAATCTGCATTGCAGGAGTATTACAATAGCCAGGACATGGAAGCAAGCAGAAAGTCCATCAACAGATGAGTGGACAAAGAAGAACAGGGACCTGAACAGATGGAATATTAGCCAAGGAACAAAAGGAAACAATGCCATCAACAGCACCATCGGTGAGGCTAGAGTTCATCACGCACCTTGCAGTAAGTCACAGAGCGAAAGATACATAGCCTACGATATCACTTATAGGTGTTCCCTAAAAATTGATATCACTGAAGATATTTCCACAGAGAAAGGCAATCACAGATGCAATAAACAGATTTATGGTTCACCCATGGACAGGTGTGAGAATTGTGTACATTAGGAAATTGGGTTTAAGAGAGAGATACAAACACAGGTGAAATACAAAATCACCAAAGGCCTACGGAATACCAAGAGAAGAGTACTCAACATTGTGTCATAAGCTACATGGGAAAAGGATCCAAAGAAGACTAGATACATGTTTATGTGTAAAAGAGCCACATCTTTCACACCCACAACAAGCAAAACATTGTAATCAAACTTGCTGTGAGAAACAATAAACATTGAATTAAAAAACGAACAAGTCAGTCGTGAGGCACAAACATAAGGGGCTTTTTCCTGGCACAGTCCATTCTAATTGACAACCTAGAATACGACTTCCACGGAGGCTCTGTTGCCCGAGTAACCAGGTTTGGTAAAGGAGACCTGCTGCCGCCTTGTGGCCGTTTCTCAAAACAGCAGCTTTAAACCCAGTGCTAATGGTCACTTGATATTCAAAATCATTGCAGGCCTATAAATGACACCTGCCCTCAAAAACGATTCTTGGGTCGTCCATCGAGGAAAACAACTCAAAAGACGTGCACATTTCAAAACGACAATTTCAAGAGGCATATTTTGTGCACATTTTGTCTTCTCTTTCTTTCTTTCTCTTGTGATAAATAAAAGGGCATGGAAAAATGCTCAACATCAGGAATTAATAAAGCCATGCAAATCCAGTCGACAGAAACGTTCACCCACCGTCGTCAGAATGATCATCAGCCACAGAGTCTACAAAGAATAAATGCTCAAGGTGTTTTAGAGAACTCTGTGCCCTCTAGCGGCCGCTGGGACGTAACCTGGGAACAGCTAGTAGTGAGAACACCGTGGAGGTGCACTGAAAGGTAAAAATTGAGCTAACTGATGGGCCTATCTCCCGAGTAGACCAAAATCAAAAAGACACAGGCTGGCCGTCCTGCACTGCAGCAACATGTACCATCGCCAAGACTTGGAAGAAACCCAAATGTCCATCAACAGAACAATGCACCAAGAAGAAGGGGGCCCATGTGCACAATGGAACATGAGCCACGGAAAAGCATGCAACAGTGCCGCTGGCACCACCGTAGAAGGATCTAGAGATACCCACCCAAAAGGAAGTACGAAAGAAACCGAAATAGAAATATCCTATGACATCACTTATAGCTGTTACTTCAAGATTGATACCCATGAAGTCATTTCCAAGAGAAGGCCGTGCATAGATGCAGAAAACCAACTATGCTTAACCAAGTGGAAAGGTGTAAGGAATGTATGAATTTGGATATGGGGGTTTACAGACATGTACTGATACATATGAAATATATAATCACAAAATACCTAAGGAATACCAGGAGAGGTCGACTCAACACTCTGTAATAACCTACACGGGAAAGGATCCAAAGATGAATAGATTGATACATACATATGATGAACCAGATGCAGTACACCTAGAACACACACCACATTTTTATCCAATTGGCTGTGATACTAGATAACAATTAAATTTTAAAAAACACACAAGAAGTAAGGAGATATAAGCTCTTGGGGGTTTGCCCTGACACACTGCACTCTCATTTGCAGCCTACTAACACAATTTCCAGGAAGCCTCTGTTGCAGGAAAACCCAGAGTTGGAAATGGAGAAATGCTGCCGCCTTGTGGCCGTTTCCCGCAAGAGCGGCTTCAAACGCATAGCTATGGGTCACTTAACATTCATAAGGACTCAGGCCTCTAAAAGACACCTGCCCTCAAAAAAAAAAAATGTCCTGAGCTCGGCCGTGGCCAAAAAAATTCAAAGCAGGCAAATGTGTCAAAGAGATAGTATGATAGAGGTAAGTTTTACTCACTCTTTATCAAAAAAAGGAAAATGGAGAAAAGCTCAACATCAGGAATCATCAGACTCCTCTAAGCTACAAAAAGCTTTCAGCTCACCCAAGTTAACTACCGTCAGCCAAAAGACTACAAACAATAAATGCTGAAGGGGTTTTAGAGAACTCTGTTCCCTCTGTCTGCGGAGGACATGTCTAGTTGTAACAGCCAATAATGAGAACAGAAAGGAGCTGCGTTTTCAATTAAAAATTGAGCCACCCTTCCATCCAGAACACCCACAGCCGAGCCTCTCACCTGAGAAGACGGGCTGCAAGAGCTGCACTCCACGAGTTTTCACAGTAGCCAAGACACCGAAGCAACCCAAATGTCCATCAACAGATGAATGGATAAGAAGAGCTGGTCCGTGGACACAGTGGACTATTAGCCATGGAAAACAAGGAAACACTGCTCTTTGAGGCACCCGAGATGAGCCTAGAGATCATCACAGAACATGAGTTAAGTCGGAAAGCAAAAGGCATACCGTATGACATCACCTATAGGCGTTATCTAACAGCTGACACAAATGAACATATTTCCACAAAGAAAGACACTCACACACTTAGAAAACAAACTAAGCTTAAGTAAAATGAAAGGTGGGGGGAATGGATAAATTAAGATTAGTGTCACCATATGTGTACAAATACGTATTAAATATATATATCAAACAGACCGACCATATAGCAAGGGAGGTCACCAGAACACTCTGCAATAATTTACATGGGAAGAGGATCTGTACAAGAATATATATATATATATATACATATAAAACGTACAAATGAACCAGATTCTGTACATATAGGACCAACAGTATTCTAATCATCACCCCGATTTAAACAAATTAAAAGAGCGAACAAGAAGTAATGTGACATACACTTCTGGGGTTTTTTCCTGGCACATTCCATTCTAATTGACAACCTGGGAACAGGACTTCCAGAAGGCTCTGCTGCCCTAGTAACCAGATGTGGGAATGTAGCAATGCTGACGCCTTGTGGCCGTTTCCCACAGCAGCAGCTTTAAAGTCAGTGCTAATGGTCACTCAATATTCACACCCATTGCAGGCTTGTAAATGACACCTGCCCTCCAAAACAAAATCCTGGGGTCGAAAATCGACCAAAAAAGTCCAAAGAGGGTAACCTTCCAAGAAGACAATTTCGAGAGGTTTATTGTACTCACGGTTTTTTTTTTTCTGTTTTTGTTTAACAGAATTAAAAAAAGGCGTGGAAAAATGCTGAACCTTAGGAATTATTAGACACGAAAATACACGTTACAAAAACCTATCATGTCACACGACTCAGCATGGCCAGCAGCAAAACTTCTGCAAACAAGAAATGCTGACGGGGTGGTGAAGAAATGCGTACCCTCGGTTCTAAGTGGGACGTGGTAAGAGCCCCTAAGGAAAACACAGTGGAGTTGCCTGGAAAGGGTCAACATTGAGCGACCGTTCAATCAAGCATAGCCACTGCTGGGTCTATCACCTGAGAGGATGAGAATCAAAAAGACACGGGCTGGCAATCCTGCAATCCAGCAATGTTTACCATAGCCAACACTTGGAAGCAATGAAAATGCCCAGCCACAGAGGAATGCAGAAAGGAGCAGTGGTCCATGGACACAATGGAAGAGTACTCCAGTGAAAAGTAGAAATTCCATTTTAAAAACAGATATAAGTAAGGAGACATCAGCTTTGGGGGGTTTCTCCAGACACATCCCACCGTCATTGATAACCGAGGAACACCACTGGCAGGAAGGTCTGTTTCACTAGTTACCAGAGTGGGAAACGCAGAAATGCTGCAGCCCTCTGGCCGTTACCTGCAACGGCAGCTTGAAAACCCGTGCTAATGGTCACTTCGTGTGCACAAGTCCTGGAGGGCTGTCAATGAAACCTGCCCTCAAAATGTCTTGAGGGAGGTAGTGGCCAAAATATTTCAAAAGGCGGCACATACGTCAAGAAAAGAATGTGATGAGGTAAGCTACACACACAGTTTGAAGAAAAAAAGGACATCCCTGAAAGCTCAATTTCAAGGCTTTATGAGACGCATGCAAATCCAACCACAGAGGTATCGGCTCACACCAGTCAGAAGAACCATCAGCAACAAGACTACCAACAATTCATGCTGAAGGGGTTGTGGAGAAGTGCATACCCTCTAGGTTAAGTGGGACTTTGCCGCCAGCCGCGGCGGGTCCTCAAAGTGTAGCAACAACCGACGAGAGGGGGTAGGGAACTGAACGCACCAAGGTATGGGATCAGAAGGGCACAAGCAACTGACGCTTGCAAGGCAAGTTTAATAACAAAGCCTAGCCGTATATATACCCCTAAAGCAGGGACTTTGCTTCGTCACGCCTTATCGGCATCAGCTGGTTGGTTGGCTTCTCGGCTTAGTCACACCTTATCAGCATCAGCTGGTTGGTTGGCTGCTCGGCTTCTCCCTCAAAGGCACCAATTTCCCCTCCAGGGTTGCTTTTCCTAGCTTTAGGGAACAACCAGGGACTCCCAGTAACTGAGCAGGTCCCTGGAGCGATTTGGCCAAAGGCCATCTCCTTTTGTATGTTCATACCATAAAGTCCAGGATGCATACCAAGGAGAGTACAGTCGGGCCCTGAGGCTTAGGAGGGTCTTAGTGGCGCCTTCCTCAGAGGGCAATGCTCGCCACAGGACTTCACCTGGTAAGAGGCACTAATGGGAACAGAATGGAGGTGCCTTTACAAGGTAAACACTGAGTTACGATATGATCCAGCAGGCCCACTCGTGGGCCTATAACCTAAGAAAGAAGACAGAAGTGGAAAGACACAGGCAGGCAAATCTGCATTGCAGGAGTATTACAATAGCCAGGACATGGAAGCAAGCAGAAAGTCCATCAACAGATGAGTGGACAAAGAAGAACAGGGACCTGAACAGATGGAATATTAGCCAAGGAACAAAAGGAAACAATGCCATCAACAGCACCATCGGTGAGGCTAGAGTTCATCACGCACCTTGCAGTAAGTCACAGAGCGAAAGATACATAGCCTACGATATCACTTATAGGTGTTCCCTAAAAATTGATATCACTGAAGATATTTCCACAGAGAAAGGCAATCACAGATGCAATAAACAGATTTATGGTTCACCCATGGACAGGTGTGAGAATTGTGTACATTAGGAAATTGGGTTTAAGAGAGAGATACAAACACAGGTGAAATACAAAATCACCAAAGGCCTACGGAATACCAAGAGAAGAGTACTCAACATTGTGTCATAAGCTACATGAGAAAAGGATCCAAAGAAGACTAGATACGTGTTTATGTGTAAAAGAGCCACATCTTTCACACCTACAACAAGCAAAACATTGTAATCAAACTTGCTGTGAGAAACAATAAACATTGAATTAAAAAACGAACAAGTCAGTCGTGAGGCACAAACATAAGGGGCTTTTTCCTGGCACAGTCCATTCTAATTGACAACCGAGAATACGACTTCCACGGAGGCTCTGTTGCCCGAGTAACCAGGTTTGGTAAAGGAGACCTGCTGCCGCCTTGTGGCCGTTTCTCAAAACAGCAGCTTTAAACCCAGTGCTAATGGTCACTTGATATTCAAAATCATTGCAGGCCTATAAATGACACCTGCCCTCAAAAACGATTCTTGGGTCGTCAATCGAGGAAAAAAACTCAAAAGATGTGCACACTTCAAAACGACAATTTCAAGAGGCATATTTTGCGCACATTTTGTCTTCTCTTTCTTTCTTTCTCTTGTGATAAATAAAAGGGCATGGAAAAATGCTCAACATCAGGAATTAATAAAGCCATGCAAATCCAGTCGACAGAAACGTTCACCCACCGTCGTCAGAATGATCATCAGCCACAGAGTCTACAAAGAATAAATGCTCAAGGTGTTTTAGAGAACTCTGTGCCCTCTAGCGGCCGCTGGGACGTAACCTGGGAACAGCTAGTAGTGAGAACACCGTGGAGGTGCACTGAAAGGTAAAAATTGAGCTAACCTGTAATCGGGTAGGCCCACTGATGGGCCTATCTCCCGAGTAGACCAAAATCAAAAAGACACAGGCTGGCCATCCTGCACTGCAGCAACATGTACCATCGCCAAGACTTGGAAGAAACCCAAATGTCCATCAACAGAACAATGCACCAAGAAGAAGGGGGCCCATGCGCACAATGGAACATGAGCCACGGAAGAGCATGCAACAGTGCCGCTGGCACCACCGTAGAAGGATCTAGAGATACCCACCCAAAAGGAAGTACGAAAGAAACCGAAATAGAAATATCCTATGACATCACTTATAGCTGTTACTTCAACATTGATACCCATGAAGTCATTTCCAAGAGAAGGCCGTGCATAGATGCAGAAAACCAACTATGCTTAACCAAGTGGAAAGGTGTAAGGAATGTATGAATTTGGATATGGGGGTTTACAGACATGTACTGATACATATGAAATATATAATCACAAAATACCTAAGGAATACCAGGAGAGGTCGACTCAACACTCTGTAATAACCTACACGGGAAAGGATCCAAAGATGAATAGATTGATACATACATATGATGAACCAGATGCAGTACACCTAGAACACACACCACATTTTTATCCAATTGGCTGTGATACTAGATAACAATTAAATTTTAAAAAACACACAAGAAGTAAGGAGATATAAGCTCTTGGGGGTTTGCCCTGACACACTGCACTCTCATTTGCAGCCTACTAACACAATTTCCAGGAAGCCTCTGTTGCAGGAAAACCCAGAGTTGGAAATGGAGAAATGCTGCCGCCTTGTGGCCGTTTCCCGCAAGAGCGGCTTCAAACGCATAGCTATGGGTCACTTAACATTCATAAGGACTCAGGCCTCTAAAAGACACCTGCCCTCAAAAAAAAAAAATGTCCTGAGCTCGGCCGTGGCCAAAAAAATTCAAAGCAGGCAAATGTGTCAAAGAGATAGTATGATAGAGGTAAGTTTTACTCACTCTTTATCAAAAAAAGGAAAATGGAGAAAAGCTCAACATCAGGAATCATCAGACTCCTCTAACCTACAAAAAGCTTTCAGCTCACCCAAGTTAACTACCGTCAGCCAAAAGACTACAAACAATAAATGCTGAAGGGGTTTTAGAGAACTCTGTTCCCTCTGTCTGTGGAGGACATGTCTAGTTGTAACAGCCAATAATGAGAACAGAAAGGAGCTGCGTTTTCAATTAAAAATTGAGCCACCCTTCCATCCAGAACACCCACAGCCGAGCCTCTCACCTGAGAAGACGGGCTGCAAGAGCTGCACTCCACGAGTTTTCACAGTAGCCAAGACACCGAAGCAACCCAAATGTCCATCAACAGATGAATGGATAAGAAGAGCTGGTCCGTGGACACAGTGGACTATTAGCCATGGAAAACAAGGAAACACTGCTCTTTGAGGCACCCGAGATGAGCCTAGAGATCATCACAGAACATGAGTTAAGTCGGAAAGCAAAAGGAATACCGTATGACATCACCTATAGGCGTTATCTAACAGCTGACACAAATGAACATATTTCCACAAAGAAAGACACTCACAGACTTAGAAAGCAAACTAAGCTTATGTAAAATGAAAGGTGGGGGGAATGGATAAATTAAGATTAGTGTCACCATATGTGTACAAATACGTATTAAATATATATATCAAACAGACCGACCATATAGCAAGGGAGGTCACCAGAACACTCTGCAATAATTTACATGGGAAGAGGATCTGTACAAGAATATATATATATATATATATAAAACGTACAAATGAACCAGATTCTGTACATATAGGACCAACAGTATTCTAATCATTACCCCGATTTAAACAAATTAAAAGAGCGAACAAGAAGTAATGTGACATACACTTCTGGGGTTTTTTCCTGGCACATTCCATTCTAATTGACAACCTGGGAACAGGACTTCCAGAAGGCTCTGCTGCCCTAGTAACCAGATGTGGGAATGTAGCAATGCTGACGCCTTGTGGCCGTTTCCCACAGCAGCAGCTTTAAAGTCAGTGCTAATGGTCACTCAATATTCACACCCATTGCAGGCTTGTAAATGACACCTGCCCTCCAAAACAAAATCCTGGGGTCGAAAATCGACCAAAAAAGTCCAAAGAGGGCAACCTTCCAAGAAGACAATTTCGAGAGGTTTATTGTACTCACGGTTTTTTTTTTCTGTTTTTGTTTAACAGAATAAAAAAAGGCGTGGAAAAATGCTGAACCTTAGGAATTATTAGACACGAAAATACACGTTACAAAAACCTATCATGTCACACGACTCAGCATGGCCAGCAGCAAAACTTCTGCAAACAAGAAATGCTGACGGGGTGGTGAAGAAATGCGTACCCTCGGTTCTAAGTGGGACGTGGTAAGAGCCCCTAAGGAAAACACAGTGGAGTTGCCTGGAAAGGGTCAACATTGAGCGACCGTTCAATCAAGCATAGCCACTGCTGGGTCTATCACCTGAGAGGATGAGAATCAAAAAGACACGGGCTGGCAATCCTGCAATCCAGCAATGTTTACCATAGCCAACACTTGGAAGCAATGAAAATGCCCAGCCACAGAGGAATGCAGAAAGGAGCAGTGGTCCATGGACACAATGGAAGAGTACTCCAGTGAAAAGTAGAAATTCCATTTTAAAAACAGATATAAGTAAGGAGACATCAGCTTTGGGGGGTTTCTCCAGACACATCCCACCGTCATTGATAACCAAGGAACACCACTGGCAGGAAGGCCTGTTTCACTAGTTACCAGAGTGGGAAACGCAGAAATGCTGCAGCCCTGTGGCCGTTACCTGCAACGGCAGCTTGAAAACCCGTGCTAATGGTCACTTCGTGTGCACAAGTCCTGGAGGGCTGTCAATGAAACCTGCCCTCAAAATGTCTTGAGGGAGGTAGTGGCCAAAATATTTCAAAAGGCGGCACATAGTTCAAGAAAAGAATGTGATGAGGTAAGCTACACACACACAGTTTGAAGAAAAAAAGGACATCCCTGAAAGCTCAATTTCAAGGCTTTATGAGACGCATGCAAATCCAACCACAGAGGTACCGGCTCACACCAGTCAGAAGAACCATCAGCAACAAGACTACCAACAATTCATGCTGAAGGGGTTGTGGAGAAGTGCATACCCTCTAGGTTAAGTGGGACTTTGCCGCCAGCCGCGGCGGGTCCTCAAAGTGTAGCAACAACCGACGAGAGGGGGTAGGGAACTGAACGCACCAAGGTATGGGATCAGAAGGGCACAAGCAACTGACGCTTGCAAGGCAAGTTTAATAACAAAGCCTAGCCGTATATATACCCCTAAAGCAGGGACTTTGCTTCGTCACGCCTTATCGGCATCAGCTGGTTGGTTGGCTTCTCGGCTTAGTCACACCTTATCAGCATCAGCTGGTTGGTTGGCTGCTCGGCTTCTCCCTCAAAGGCACCAATTTCCCCTCCAGGGTTGCTTTTCCTAGCTTTAGGGAACAACCAGGGACTCCCAGTAACTGAGCAGGTCCCTGGAGCGATTTGGCCAAAGGCCATCTCCTTTTGTATGTTCATACCATAAAGTCCAGGATGCATACCAAGGAGAGTACAGTCGGGCCCTGAGGCTTAGGAGGGTCTTAGTGGCGCCTTCCTCAGAGGGCAATGCTCGCCACAGGACTTCACCTGGTAAGAGGCACTAATGGGAACAGAATGGAGGTGCCTTTACAAGGTAAACACTGAGTTACGATATGATCCAGCAGGCCCACTCGTGGGCCTATAACCTAAGAAAGAAGACAGAAGTGGAAAGACACAGGCAGGCAAATCTGCATTGCAGGAGTATTACAATAGCCAGGACATGGAAGCAAGCAGAAAGTCCATCAACAGATGAGTGGACAAAGAAGAACAGGGACCTGAACAGATGGAATATTAGCCAAGGAACAAAAGGAAACAATGCCATCAACAGCACCATCGGTGAGGCTAGAGTTCATCACGCACCTTGCAGTAAGTCACAGAGCGAAAGATACATAGCCTACGATATCACTTATAGGTGTTCCCTAAAAATTGATATCACTGAAGATATTTCCACAGAGAAAGGCAATCACAGATGCAATAAACAGATTTATGGTTCACCCATGGACAGGTGTGAGAATTGTGTACATTAGGAAATTGGGTTTAAGAGAGAGATACAAACACAGGTGAAATACAAAATCACCAAAGGCCTACGGAATACCAAGAGAAGAGTACTCAACATTGTGTCATAAGCTACATGGGAAAAGGATCCAAAGAAGACTAGATACGTGTTTATGTGTAAAAGAGCCACATCTTTCACACCTACAACAAGCAAAACATTGTAATCAAACTTGCTGTGAGAAACAATAAACATTGAATTAAAAAACGAACAAGTCAGTCGTGAGGCACAAACATAAGGGGCTTTTTCCTGGCACAGTCCATTCTAATTGACAACCGAGAATACGACTTCCACGGAGGCTCTGTTGCCCGAGTAACCAGGTTTGGTAAAGGAGACCTGCTGCCGCCTTGTGGCCGTTTCTCAAAACAGCAGCTTTAAACCCAGTGCTAATGGTCACTTGATATTCAAAATCATTGCAGGCCTATAAATGACACCTGCCCTCAAAAACGATTCTTGGGTCGTCAATCGAGGAAAAAAACTCAAAAGATGTGCACACTTCAAAACGACAATTTCAAGAGGCATATTTTGCGCACATTTTGTCTTCTCTTTCTTTCTTTCTCTTGTGATAAATAAAAGGGCATGGAAAAATGCTCAACATCAGGAATTAATAAAGCCATGCAAATCCAGTCGACAGAAACGTTCACCCACCGTCGTCAGAATGATCATCAGCCACAGAGTCTACAAAGAATAAATGCTCAAGGTGTTTTAGAGAACTCTGTGCCCTCTAGCGGCCGCTGGGACGTAACCTGGGAACAGCTAGTAGTGAGAACACCGTGGAGGTGCGTTGAATGGTAAAAATTGTGCTAACTGATGGGCCTATCTCCCGAGTAGACCAAAATCAAAAAGACACAGGCTGGCCGTCCTGCACTGCAGCAACATGTACCATCGCCAAGACTTGGAAGAAACCCAAATGTCCATCAACAGAACAATGCACCAAGAAGAAGGGGGCCCATGTGCACAATGGAACATGAGCCACGGAAGAGCATGCAACAGTGCCGCTGGCACCACCGTAGAAGGATCTAGAGATACCCACCCAAAAGGAAGTACGAAAGAAACCGAAATAGAAATATCCTATGACATCACTTATAGCTGTTACTTCAACATTGATACCCATGAAGTCATTTCCAAGAGAAGGCCGTGCATAGATGCAGAAAACCAACTATGCTTAACCAAGTGGAAAGGTGTAAGGAATGTATGAATTTGGATATGGGGGTTTACAGACATGTACTGATACATATGAAATATATAATCACAAAATACCTAAGGAATACCAGGAGAGGTCGACTCAACACTCTGTAATAACCTACACGGGAAAGGATCCAAAGATGAATAGATTGATACATACATATGATGAACCAGATGCAGTACACCTAGAACACACACCACATTTTTATCCAATTGGCTGTGATACTAGATAACAATTAAATTTTAAAAAACACACAAGAAGTAAGGAGATATAAGCTCTTGGGGGTTTGCCCTGACACACTGCACTCTCATTTGCAGCCTACTAACACAATTTCCAGGAAGCCTCTGTTGCAGGAAAACCCAGAGTTGGAAATGGAGAAATGCTGCCGCCTTGTGGCCGTTTCCCGCAAGAGCGGCTTCAAACGCATAGCTATGGGTCACTTAACATTCATAAGGACTCAGGCCTCTAAAAGACACCTGCCCTCAAAAAAAAAAAATGTCCTGAGCTCGGCCGTGGCCAAAAAAATTCAAAGCAGGCAAATGTGTCAAAGAGATAGTATGATAGAGGTAAGTTTTACTCACTCTTTATCAAAAAAAGGAAAATGGAGAAAAGCTCAACATCAGGAATCATCAGACTCCTCTAAGCTACAAAAAGCTTTCAGCTCACCCAAGTTAACTACCGTCAGCCAAAAGACTACAAACAATAAATGCTGAAGGGGTTTTAGAGAACTCTGTTCCCTCTGTCTGCGGAGGACATGTCTAGTTGTAACAGCCAATAATGAGAACAGAAAGGAGCTGCGTTTTCAATTAAAAATTGAGCCACCCTTCCATCCAGAACACCCACAGCCGAGCCTCTCACCTGAGAAGACGGGCTGCAAGAGCTGCACTCCACGAGTTTTCACAGTAGCCAAGACACCGAAGCAACCCAAATGTCCATCAACAGATGAATGGATAAGAAGAGCTGGTCCGTGGACACAGTGGACTATTAGCCATGGAAAACAAGGAAACACTGCTCTTTGAGGCACCCGAGATGAGCCTAGAGATCATCACAGAACATGAGTTAAGTCGGAAAGCAAAAGGAATACCGTATGACATCACCTATAGGCGTTATCTAACAGCTGACACAAATGAACATATTTCCACAAAGAAAGACACTCACACACTTAGAAAACAAACTAAGCTTAAGTAAAATGAAAGGTGGGGGGAATGGATAAATTAAGATTAGTGTCACCATATGTGTACAAATACGTATTAAATATATATATCAAACAGACCGACCATATAGCAAGGGAGGTCACCAGAACACTCTGCAATAATTTACATGGGAAGAGGATCTGTACAAGAATATATATATATATATATATATATATATATATATATATATATATATACATATAAAACGTACAAATGAACCAGATTCTGTACATATAGGACCAACAGTATTCTAATCATTACCCCGATTTAAACAAATTAAAAGAGCGAACAAGAAGTAATGTGACATACACTTCTGGGGTTTTTTCCTGGCACATTCCATTCTAATTGACAACCTGGGAACAGGACTTCCAGAAGGCTCTGCTGCCCTAGTAACCAGATGTGGGAATGTAGCAATGCTGACGCCTTGTGGCCGTTTCCCACAGCAGCAGCTTTAAAGTCAGTGCTAATGGTCACTCAATATTCACACCCATTGCAGGCTTGTAAATGACACCTGCCCTCCAAAACAAAATCCTGGGGTCGAAAATCGACCAAAAAAGTCCAAAGAGGGCAACCTTCCAAGAAGACAATTTCGAGAGGTTTATTGTACTCACGTTTTTTTTTTTTCTGTTTTTGTTTAACAGAATAAAAAAAGGCGTGGAAAAATGCTGAACCTTAGGAATTATTAGACACGAAAATACACGTTACAAAAACCTATCATGTCACACGACTCAGCATGGCCAGCAGCAAAACTTCTGCAAACAAGAAATGCTGACGGGGTGGTGAAGAAATGCGTACCCTCGGTTCTAAGTGGGACGTGGTAAGAGCCCCTAAGGAAAACACAGTGGAGTTGCCTGGAAAGGGTCAACATTGAGCGACCGTTCAATCAAGCATAGCCACTGCTGGGTCTATCACCTGAGAGGATGAGAATCAAAAAGACACGGGCTGGCAATCCTGCAATCCAGCAATGTTTACCATAGCCAACACTTGGAAGCAATGAAAATGCCCAGCCACAGAGGAATGCAGAAAGGAGCAGTGGTCCATGGACACAATGGAAGAGTACTCCAGTGAAAAGTAGAAATTCCATTTTAAAAACAGATATAAGTAAGGAGACATCAGCTTTGGGGGGTTTCTCCAGACACATCCCACCGTCATTGATAACCGAGGAACACCACTGGCAGGAAGGTCTGTTTCACTAGTTACCAGAGTGGGAAACGCAGAAATGCTGCAGCCCTCTGGCCGTTACCTGCAACGGCAGCTTGAAAACCCGTGCTAATGGTCACTTCGTGTGCACAAGTCCTGGAGGGCTGTCAATGAAACCTGCCCTCAAAATGTCTTGAGGGAGGTAGTGGCCAAAATATTTCAAAAGGCGGCACATACGTCAAGAAAAGAATGTGATGAGGTAAGCTACACACACAGTTTGAAGAAAAAAAGGACATCCCTGAAAGCTCAATTTCAAGGCTTTATGAGACGCATGCAAATCCAACCACAGAGGTATCGGCTCACACCAGTCAGAAGAACCATCAGCAACAAGACTACCAACAATTCATGCTGAAGGGGTTGTGGAGAAGTGCATACCCTCTAGGTTAAGTGGGACTTTGCCGCCAGCCGCGGCGGGTCCTCAAAGTGTAGCAACAACCGACGAGAGGGGGTAGGGAACTGAACGCACCAAGGTATGGGATCAGAAGGGCACAAGCAACTGACGCTTGCAAGGCAAGTTTAATAACAAAGCCTAGCCGTATATATACCCCTAAAGCAGGGACTTTGCTTCGTCACGCCTTATCGGCATCAGCTGGTTGGTTGGCTTCTCGGCTTAGTCACACCTTATCAGCATCAGCTGGTTGGTTGGCTGCTCGGCTTCTCCCTCAAAGGCACCAATTTCCCCTCCAGGGTTGCTTTTCCTAGCTTTAGGGAACAACCAGGGACTCCCAGTAACTGAGCAGGTCCCTGGAGCGATTTGGCCAAAGGCCATCTCCTTTTGTATGTTCATACCATAAAGTCCAGGATGCATACCAAGGAGAGTACAGTCGGGCCCTGAGGCTTAGGAGGGTCTTAGTGGCGCCTTCCTCAGAGGGCAATGCTCGCCACAGGACTTCACCTGGTAAGAGGCACTAATGGGAACAGAATGGAGGTGCCTTTACAAGGTAAACACTGAGTTACGATATGATCCAGCAGGCCCACTCGTGGGCCTATAACCTAAGAAAGAAGACAGAAGTGGAAAGACACAGGCAGGCAAATCTGCATTGCAGGAGTATTACAATAGCCAGGACATGGAAGCAAGCAGAAAGTCCATCAACAGATGAGTGGACAAAGAAGAACAGGGACCTGAACAGATGGAATATTAGCCAAGGAACAAAAGGAAACAATGCCATCAACAGCACCATCGGTGAGGCTAGAGTTCATCACGCACCTTGCAGTAAGTCACAGAGCGAAAGATACATAGCCTACGATATCACTTATAGGTGTTCCCTAAAAATTGATATCACTGAAGATATTTCCACAGAGAAAGGCAATCACAGATGCAATAAACAGATTTATGGTTCACCCATGGACAGGTGTGAGAATTGTGTACATTAGGAAATTGGGTTTAAGAGAGAGATACAAACACAGGTGAAATACAAAATCACCAAAGGCCTACGGAATACCAAGAGAAGAGTACTCAACATTGTGTCATAAGCTACATGGGAAAAGGATCCAAAGAAGACTAGATACATGTTTATGTGTAAAAGAGCCACATCTTTCACACCCACAACAAGCAAAACATTGTAATCAAACTTGCTGTGAGAAACAATAAACATTGAATTAAAAAACGAACAAGTCAGTCGTGAGGCACAAACATAAGGGGCTTTTTCCTGGCACAGTCCATTCTAATTGACAACCTAGAATACGACTTCCACGGAGGCTCTGTTGCCCGAGTAACCAGGTTTGGTAAAGGAGACCTGCTGCCGCCTTGTGGCCGTTTCTCAAAACAGCAGCTTTAAACCCAGTGCTAATGGTCACTTGATATTCAAAATCATTGCAGGCCTATAAATGACACCTGCCCTCAAAAACGATTCTTGGGTCGTCCATCGAGGAAAACAACTCAAAAGACGTGCACATTTCAAAACGACAATTTCAAGAGGCATATTTTGTGCACATTTTGTCTTCTCTTTCTTTCTTTCTCTTGTGATAAATAAAAGGGCATGGAAAAATGCTCAACATCAGGAATTAATAAAGCCATGCAAATCCAGTCGACAGAAACGTTCACCCACCGTCGTCAGAATGATCATCAGCCACAGAGTCTACAAAGAATAAATGCTCAAGGTGTTTTAGAGAACTCTGTGCCCTCTAGCGGCCGCTGGGACGTAACCTGGTAACAGCTAGTAGTGAGAACACCGTGGAGGTGCGTTGAAAGGTAAAAATTGAGCTAACCTGTAATCGGGTAGGCCCACTGATGGGCCTATCTCCCGAGTAGACCAAAATCAAAAAGACACAGGCTGGCCATCCTGCACTGCAGCAACATGTACCATAGCCAAGACTTGGAAGAAACCCAAATGTCCATCAACAGAACAATGCACCAAGAAGAAGGGGGCCCATGTGCACAATGGAACATGAGCCACGGAAGAGCATGCAACAGTGCCGCTGGCACCACCGTAGAAGGATCTAGAGATACCCACCCAAAAGGAAGTACGAAAGAAACCGAAATAGAAATATCCTATGACATCACTTATAGCTGTTACTTCAACATTGATACCCATGAAGTCATTTCCAAGAGAAGGCCGTGCATAGATGCAGAAAACCAACTATGCTTAACCAAGTGGAAAGGTGTAAGGAATGTATGAATTTGGATATGGGGGTTTACAGACATGTACTGATACATATGAAATATATAATCACAAAATACCTAAGGAATACCAGGAGAGGTCGACTCAACACTCTGTAATAACCTACACGGGAAAGGATCCAAAGATGAATAGATTGATACATACATATGATGAACCAGATGCAGTACACCTAGAACACACACCACATTTTTATCCAATTGGCTGTGATACTAGATAACAATTAAATTTTAAAAAACACACAAGAAGTAAGGAGATATAAGCTCTTGGGGGTTTGCCCTGACACACTGCACTCTCATTTGCAGCCTACTAACACAATTTCCAGGAAGCCTCTGTTGCAGGAAAACCCAGAGTTGGAAATGGAGAAATGCTGCCGCCTTGTGGCCGTTTCCCGCAAGAGCGGCTTCAAACGCATAGCTATGGGTCACTTAACATTCATAAGGACTCAGGCCTCTAAAAGACACCTGCCCTCAAAAAAAAAAAATGTCCTGAGCTCGGCCGTGGCCAAAAAAATTCAAAGCAGGCAAATGTGTCAAAGAGATAGTATGATAGAGGTAAGTTTTACTCACTCTTTATCAAAAAAAGGAAAATGGAGAAAAGCTCAACATCAGGAATCATCAGACTCCTCTAAGCTACAAAAAGCTTTCAGCTCACCCAAGTTAACTACCGTCAGCCAAAAGACTACAAACAATAAATGCTGAAGGGGTTTTAGAGAACTCTGTTCCCTCTGTCTGCGGAGGACATGTCTAGTTGTAACAGCCAATAATGAGAACAGAAAGGAGCTGCGTTTTCAATTAAAAATTGAGCCACCCTTCCATCCAGAACACCCACAGCCGAGCCTCTCACCTGAGAAGACGGGCTGCAAGAGCTGCACTCCACGAGTTTTCACAGTAGCCAAGACACCGAAGCAACCCAAATGTCCATCAACAGATGAATGGATAAGAAGAGCTGGTCCGTGGACACAGTGGACTATTAGCCATGGAAAACAAGGAAACACTGCTCTTTGAGGCACCCGAGATGAGCCTAGAGATCATCACAGAACATGAGTTAAGTCGGAAAGCAAAAGGAATACCGTATGACATCACCTATAGGCGTTATCTAACAGCTGACACAAATGAACATATTTCCACAAAGAAAGACACTCACACACTTAGAAAACAAACTAAGCTTAAGTAAAATGAAAGGTGGGGGGAATGGATAAATTAAGATTAGTGTCACCATATGTGTACAAATACGTATTAAATATATATATCAAACAGACCGACCATATAGCAAGGGAGGTCACCAGAACACTCTGCAATAATTTACATGGGAAGAGGATCTGTACAAGAATATATATATATATATATATATATATATATATATATATATATATATATATATATATATATACATATAAAACGTACAAATGAACCAGATTCTGTACATATAGGACCAACAGTATTCTAATCATTACCCCGATTTAAACAAATTAAAAGAGCGAACAAGAAGTAATGTGACATACACTTCTGGGGTTTTTTCCTGGCACATTCCATTCTAATTGACAACCTGGGAACAGGACTTCCAGAAGGCTCTGCTGCCCTAGTAACCAGATGTGGGAATGTAGCAATGCTGACGCCTTGTGGCCGTTTCCCACAGCAGCAGCTTTAAAGTCAGTGCTAATGGTCACTCAATATTCACACCCATTGCAGGCTTGTAAATGACACCTGCCCTCCAAAACAAAATCCTGGGGTCGAAAATCGACCAAAAAAGTCGAAAGAGGGCAACCTTCCAAGAAGACAATTTCGAGAGGTTTATTGTACTCACGGTTTTTTTTTTTCTGTTTTTGTTTAACAGAATAAAAAAAGGCGTGGAAAAATGCTGAACCTTAGGAATTATTAGACACGAAAATACACGTTACAAAAACCTATCATGTCACACGACTCAGCATGGCCAGCAGCAAAACTTCTGCAAACAAGAAATGCTGACGGGGTGGTGAAGAAATGCGTACCCTCGGTTCTAAGTGGGACGTGGTAAGAGCCCCTAAGGAAAACACAGTGGAGTTGCCTGGAAAGGGTCAACATTGAGCGACCGTTCAATCAAGCATAGCCACTGCTGGGTCTATCACCTGAGAGGATGAGAATCAAAAAGACACGGGCTGGCAATCCTGCAATCCAGCAATGTTTACCATAGCCAACACTTGGAAGCAATGAAAATGCCCAGCCACAGAGGAATGCAGAAAGGAGCAGTGGTCCATGGACACAATGGAAGAGTACTCCAGTGAAAAGTAGAAATTCCATTTTAAAAACAGATATAAGTAAGGAGACATCAGCTTTGGGGGGTTTCTCCAGACACATCCCACCGTCATTGATAACCGAGGAACACCACTGGCAGGAAGGTCTGTTTCACTAGTTACCAGAGTGGGAAACGCAGAAATGCTGCAGCCCTCTGGCCGTTACCTGCAACGGCAGCTTGAAAACCCGTGCTAATGGTCACTTCGTGTGCACAAGTCCTGGAGGGCTGTCAATGAAACCTGCCCTCAAAATGTCTTGAGGGAGGTAGTGGCCAAAATATTTCAAAAGGCGGCACATACGTCAAGAAAAGAATGTGATGAGGTAAGCTACACACACAGTTTGAAGAAAAAAAGGACATCCCTGAAAGCTCAATTTCAAGGCTTTATGAGACGCATGCAAATCCAACCACAGAGGTATCGGCTCACACCAGTCAGAAGAACCATCAGCAACAAGACTACCAACAATTCATGCTGAAGGGGTTGTGGAGAAGTGCATACCCTCTAGGTTAAGTGGGACTTTGCCGCCAGCCGCGGCGGGTCCTCAAAGTGTAGCAACAACCGACGAGAGGGGGTAGGGAACTGAACGCACCAAGGTATGGGATCAGAAGGGCACAAGCAACTGACGCTTGCAAGGCAAGTTTAATAACAAAGCCTAGCCGTATATATACCCCTAAAGCAGGGACTTTGCTTCGTCACGCCTTATCGGCATCAGCTGGTTGGTTGGCTTCTCGGCTTAGTCACACCTTATCAGCATCAGCTGGTTGGTTGGCTGCTCGGCTTCTCCCTCAAAGGCACCAATTTCCCCTCCAGGGTTGCTTTTCCTAGCTTTAGGGAACAACCAGGGACTCCCAGTAACTGAGCAGGTCCCTGGAGCGATTTGGCCAAAGGCCATCTCCTTTTGTATGTTCATACCATAAAGTCCAGGATGCATACCAAGGAGAGTACAGTCGGGCCCTGAGGCTTAGGAGGGTCTTAGTGGCGCCTTCCTCAGAGGGCAATGCTCGCCACAGGACTTCACCTGGTAAGAGGCACTAATGGGAACAGAATGGAGGTGCCTTTACAAGGTAAACACTGAGTTACGATATGATCCAGCAGGCCCACTCGTGGGCCTATAACCTAAGAAAGAAGACAGAAGTGGAAAGACACAGGCAGGCAAATCTGCATTGCAGGAGTATTACAATAGCCAGGACATGGAAGCAAGCAGAAAGTCCATCAACAGATGAGTGGACAAAGAAGAACAGGGACCTGAACAGATGGAATATTAGCCAAGGAACAAAAGGAAACAATGCCATCAACAGCACCATCGGTGAGGCTAGAGTTCATCACGCACCTTGCAGTAAGTCACAGAGCGAAAGATACATAGCCTACGATATCACTTATAGGTGTTCCCTAAAAATTGATATCACTGAAGATATTTCCACAGAGAAAGGCAATCACAGATGCAATAAACAGATTTATGGTTCACCCATGGACAGGTGTGAGAATTGTGTACATTAGGAAATTGGGTTTAAGAGAGAGATACAAACACAGGTGAAATACAAAATCACCAAAGGCCTACGGAATACCAAGAGAAGAGTACTCAACATTGTGTCATAAGCTACATGGGAAAAGGATCCAAAGAAGACTAGATACGTGTTTATGTGTAAAAGAGCCACATCTTTCACACCTACAACAAGCAAAACATTGTAATCAAACTTGCTGTGAGAAACAATAAACATTGAATTAAAAAACGAACAAGTCAGTCGTGAGGCACAAACATAAGGGGCTTTTTCCTGGCACAGTCCATTCTAATTGACAACCGAGAATACGACTTCCACGGAGGCTCTGTTGCCCGAGTAACCAGGTTTGGTAAAGGAGACCTGCTGCCGCCTTGTGGCCGTTTCTCAAAACAGCAGCTTTAAACCCAGTGCTAATGGTCACTTGATATTCAAAATCATTGCAGGCCTATAAATGACACCTGCCCTCAAAAACGATTCTTGGGTCGTCAATCGAGGAAAAAAACTCAAAAGATGTGCACACTTCAAAACGACAATTTCAAGAGGCATATTTTGCGCACATTTTGTCTTCTCTTTCTTTCTTTCTCTTGTGATAAATAAAAGGGCATGGAAAAATGCTCAACATCAGGAATTAATAAAGCCATGCAAATCCAGTCGACAGAAACGTTCACCCACCGTCGTCAGAATGATCATCAGCCACAGAGTCTACAAAGAATAAATGCTCAAGGTGTTTTAGAGAACTCTGTGCCCTCTAGCGGCCGCTGGGACGTAACCTGGGAACAGCTAGTAGTGAGAACACCGTGGAGGTGCGTTGAAAGGTAAAAATTGAGCTAACCTGTAATCGGGTAGGCCCACTGATGGGCCT
This sequence comes from Kogia breviceps, assembly GCF_026419965.1. Lineage (NCBI taxonomy): Eukaryota > Metazoa > Chordata > Mammalia > Artiodactyla > Physeteridae > Kogia > Kogia breviceps. The sequence goes on from NW_026711900.1 coordinate 23,916, forward strand.
ATCTCCCGAGTAGACCAAAATCAAAAAGACACAGGCTGGCCATCCTGCACTGCAGCAACATGTACCATAGCCAAGACTTGGAAGAAACCCAAATGTCCATCAACAGAACAATGCACCAAGAAGAAGGGGGCCCATGTGCACAATGGAACATGAGCCACGGAAGAGCATGCAACAGGTGCCTCTGGCACCACCGTAGAAGGATCTAGAGATACCCACCCAAAAGGAAGTACGAAAGAAACCGAAATAGAAATATCCTATGACATCACTTATAGCTGTTACTTCAACATTGATACCCATGAAGTCATTTCCAAGAGAAGGCCGTGCATAGATGCAGAAAACCAACTATGCTTAACCAAGTGGAAAGGTGTAAGGAATGTATGAATTTGGATATGGGGGTTTACAGACATGTACTGATACATATGAAATATATAATCACAAAATACCTAAGGAATACCAAGAGAGGTCGACTCAACACTCTGTAATAACCTACACGGGAAAGGATCCAAAGATGAATAGATTGACACATACATATGATGAACCAGATGCAGTACACCTAGAACACACACCACATTTTTATCCAATTGGCTGTGATACTAGATAACAATTAAATTTTAAAAAACACACAAGAAGTAAGGAGATATAAGCTCTTGGGGGTTTGCCCTGACACACTGCACTCTCATTTGCAGCCTACTAACACAATTTCCAGGAAGCCTCTGTTGCAGGAAAACCCAGAGTTGGAAATGGAGAAATGCTGCCGCCTTGTGGCCGTTTCCCGCAAGAGCGGCTTTAAACGGATAGCTATGGGTCACTTAACATTCACAAGGACTCCGGCCTCTAAAAGACACCTGCCCTCAAAAAAAAAAAAAAATGTCCTGAGCTCGGCAGTGGTGAAAAAAATTCAAAGCAGGCAAATGTGTCAAAGAGATAGTATGAAGAGGTAAGTTTTACTCACTCTTTATCAAAAAAGCAAAATGGAGAAAAGCTCAACCTCAGGAATGATCAGACTCCTCTAAGCTACAAAAAGCTTTCAGCTCACCCAAGTTAACTACCGTCAGCCAAAAGACTACAAACAATAAATGCTGAAGGGGTTTTAGAGAACTCTGTTCCCTCTGTCTGCGGAGGACATGTCTAGTTGTAACAGCCAATAATGAGAACAGAAAGGAGCTGCGTTTTCAATTAAAAATTGAGCCACCCTTCCATCCAGAACACCCACAGCCGAGCCTCTCACCTGAGAAGACGGGCTGCAAGAGCTGCACTCCACGAGTTTTCACAGTAGCCAAGACACCGAAGCAACCCAAATGTCCATCAACAGATGAATGGATAAGAAGAGCTGGTCCGTGGACACAGTGGACTATTAGCCATGGAAAACAAGGAAACACTGCTCTTTGAGGCACCCGAGATGAGCCTAGAGATCATCACAGAACATGAGTTAAGTCGGAAAGCAAAAGGCATACCGTATGACATCACCTATAGGCGTTATCTAACAGCTGACACAAATGAACATATTTCCACAAAGAAAGACACTCACACACTTAGAAAACAAACTAAGCTTAAGTAAAATGAAAGGTGGGGGGAATGGATAACTTAAGATTAGTGTCACCATATGTGTACAAATACGTATTAAATATATATATCAAACAGACCGACCATATAGCAAGGGAGGTCACCAGAACACTCTGCAATAATTTACATGGGAAGAGGATCTGTACAAGAATATATATATATATATATATATATATATATATATATATATATATACATATAAAACGTACAAATGAACCAGATTCTGTACATATAGGACCAACAGTATTCTAATCATTACCCCGATTTAAACAAATTAAAAGAGCGAACAAGAAGTAATGTGACATACACTTCTGGGGTTTTTTCCTGGCACATTCCATTCTAATTGACAACCTGGGAACAGGACTTCCAGAAGGCTCTGCTGCCCTAGTAACCAGATGTGGGAATGTAGCAATGCTGACGCCTTGTGGCCGTTTCCCACAGCAGCAGCTTTAAAGTCAGTGCTAATGGTCACTCAATATTCACACCCATTGCAGGCTTGTAAATGACACCTGCCCTCCAAAACAAAATCCTGGGGTCGAAAATCGACCAAAAAAGTCGAAAGAGGGCAACCTTCCAAGAAGACAATTTCGAGAGGTTTATTGTACTCACGGTTTTTTTTTTTCTGTTTTTGTTTAACAGAATAAAAAAAGGCGTGGAAAAATGCTGAACCTTAGGAATTATTAGACACGAAAATACACGTTACAAAAACCTATCATGTCACACGACTCAGCATGGCCAGCAGCAAAACTTCTGCAAACAAGAAATGCTGACGGGGTGGTGAAGAAATGCGTACCCTCGGTTCTAAGTGGGACGTGGTAAGAGCCCCTAAGGAAAACACAGTGGAGTTGCCTGGAAAGGGTCAACATTGAGCGACCGTTCAATCAAGCATAGCCACTGCTGGGTCTATCACCTGAGAGGATGAGAATCAAAAAGACACGGGCTGGCAATCCTGCAATCCAGCAATGTTTACCATAGCCAACACTTGGAAGCAATGAAAATGCCCAGCCACAGAGGAATGCAGAAAGGAGCAGTGGTCCATGGACACAATGGAAGAGTACTCCAGTGAAAAGTAGAAATTCCATTTTAAAAACAGATATAAGTAAGGAGACATCAGCTTTGGGGGGTTTCTCCAGACACATCCCACCGTCATTGATAACCGAGGAACACCACTGGCAGGAAGGTCTGTTTCACTAGTTACCAGAGTGGGAAACGCAGAAATGCTGCAGCCCTCTGGCCGTTACCTGCAACGGCAGCTTGAAAACCCGTGCTAATGGTCACTTCGTGTGCACAAGTCCTGGAGGGCTGTCAATGAAACCTGCCCTCAAAATGTCTTGAGGGAGGTAGTGGCCAAAATATTTCAAAAGGCGGCACATACGTCAAGAAAAGAATGTGATGAGGTAAGCTACACACACAGTTTGAAGAAAAAAAGGACATCCCTGAAAGCTCAATTTCAAGGCTTTATGAGACGCATGCAAATCCAACCACAGAGGTATCGGCTCACACCAGTCAGAAGAACCATCAGCAACAAGACTACCAACAATTCATGCTGAAGGGGTTGTGGAGAAGTGCATACCCTCTAGGTTAAGTGGGACTTTGCCGCCAGCCGCGGCGGGTCCTCAAAGTGTAGCAACAACCGACGAGAGGGGGTAGGGAACTGAACGCACCAAGGTATGGGATCAGAAGGGCACAAGCAACTGACGCTTGCAAGGCAAGTTTAATAACAAAGCCTAGCCGTATATATACCCCTAAAGCAGGGACTTTGCTTCGTCACGCCTTATCGGCATCAGCTGGTTGGTTGGCTTCTCGGCTTAGTCACACCTTATCAGCATCAGCTGGTTGGTTGGCTGCTCGGCTTCTCCCTCAAAGGCACCAATTTCCCCTCCAGGGTTGCTTTTCCTAGCTTTAGGGAACAACCAGGGACTCCCAGTAACTGAGCAGGTCCCTGGAGCGATTTGGCCAAAGGCCATCTCCTTTTGTATGTTCATACCATAAAGTCCAGGATGCATACCAAGGAGAGTACAGTCGGGCCCTGAGGCTTAGGAGGGTCTTAGTGGCGCCTTCCTCAGAGGGCAATGCTCGCCACAGGACTTCACCTGGTAAGAGGCACTAATGGGAACAGAATGGAGGTGCCTTTACAAGGTAAACACTGAGTTACGATATGATCCAGCAGGCCCACTCGTGGGCCTATAACCTAAGAAAGAAGACAGAAGTGGAAAGACACAGGCAGGCAAATCTGCATTGCAGGAGTATTACAATAGCCAGGACATGGAAGCAAGCAGAAAGTCCATCAACAGATGAGTGGACAAAGAAGAACAGGGACCTGAACAGATGGAATATTAGCCAAGGAACAAAAGG
>NW_026711901.1:0-27802 GCF_026419965.1 Kogia breviceps
TCTTGTCCTTTCCGCTGTTGCTGCTGCTCTTCTCTAAACCCCCAGTCAGCTTGAACGGTGGATCTAGGCGCTGGTTGTGAAGGGCACATCTCATTCTTTTCTCTCATAGTTCTCACTCTCTCAGAGCATCACATGAATCTGGGACTCTAGGGTCCATCTGGAGGTTAAGAAATGGAACCAGAGGAAACTCTTCTGTAGGGAAACTTTTTGTGATGCACCCCCACGGTGACCCGCCACTCATCCTCAGCAGCCACATCCTCCCATTCTCTAGTTCCATCCTCAAACGTCCCACCCACGCCTCAGACAGTAGAAACACAGTCTTGCTTTCAACAGTTGCCAGGAAATCAGCAGCGTTCCTAAACGTTTAGTGCCTCTCTGGTGCAGTATCATGGTGTTAATGGGACCGCGGGGGATGCCTTTGGCAAGTTAGAGCATCCATCCCATTTTCTGGCAGGGTTCTCTCCACACCAGCCAAGAAGATTTTCCTTCTTTTCTTCCCTGCTGGGTGACTGTAACAATCAAAACAGAAGTTGTCTGTTTTCCCCTCTCAGCAAGTCCTGTCCCCTAGGACCAATACCCAAGCTGATCCACACTGTTCTAGAATCTCATGGGATTGAAGTAAAATCTGTGAAAGACCTGCTGCCATCTTTCTTTTTTCCCATTTTGGAGTCAGGAAGGATGGTGGGGGAGTTGTCATCCTCCAAGCTGCATCAGAAGGAACCCGGACTTTTCATCAGGAGATTGAGATTGGCTCAGCCATCTCCAGAGGCCTGACCTCAGGGAGCGACCCTTAATTTCTCACAACCTCAGTTTTCTCATCTGTAAAATGGGGCTAAAAACATATACACTGTCTCAGGTTGTTATAAGGACCTAATTAGAGTACATGTTTGAAAGCACTTTGTCAGGTATAAAGAGTGATGACTGTAAATTGGTAATTAGAAAGTAGGGCTTTAAAATTTAAAGGATATGTAGCTTTAAAAAAGCTTCCTGCTTTTTCCCAGGGCAGTGGCAGAGTGGTGGCAGCAGTGGTGACAGGGATATGTGTTGGAGATGGGAACAGCTGTCATGTGTGCTGTAATTCATTCAATAGAACTTATTGGGTTCCAGCCAGGGAACACTTTAAAAAAATCGTTTACTGAATTATAAACCATGTTCATGTGGATTCCGAAATCTCAGAGTACAAAATGGTAGTCAGTAGAGTTTTTTTCTCCCACCTCTGACACCCATCCACCCAGTTCCCACCTACCCTCCAAACAAGTAACCACTGTTAACAGTTTCTTGTAAACGTTCGATGAGTATTCTCATCCAACAAACAATTCAAACATGATTTATTGTCGTCTGACACCAGTGGCACTGCACTATGCACACTTTGCTGTGCCCTGCTTTATTCATAAGTAGATCTTAAAAATCTTTCCATATCAATGCATGTAAGTTGCTTTAAATTGCTGCATAATATTCCATTGTATGAATGCCTCACTGTATATATTTAATCAAGTCCCCTGTCGATAGATAGTTACGCTGTTTCCAATTCATTGATATTACATAGAGCGCGGACATGTATAACATTATACATACCTCATTTTGTGGGATTGTTGAGTCCAATCTTCTTTTTTTTTTAAGATCAATTATTTACTTATTTATTTTATTTTATATTGTTTTGGCTGCATCAGGTCTTAGTTGGGGCATGTGGGAATCTTCGTTGAGGCATGCGGGATCTTTCGTTGTGGCTCGCGGGCTCCAGGGCATGTGGGCTCTGTAGTTGTGGCGCGAAGGTTCCAGAGTGCGTGGGCTCTCTAGTTTGCAGCACATGGGCTCTAGTTGAGGCGCACGAACTCAGTAGTTACGGCACTCAGGCTTAGTTGCCCTGTGGCATGTGGGATCTTAGTTCCCTGACCAGGGATTGAACCCACGTCCCCTCCATTGTAAGGCAGATTCTTTACCACTGGACCACCAGGGAAGTCCCAAGTCCAAACTTTAGCAAATATTTATTGAGTGCCTACCATGAGGCAGCTGCTGTGTTAGATACTAGAGTTTCAGTGTTGAGCAAAATACAAAGTCCCTGATCTCATGAAGTTTATAGTCTTAGTGTTGATGGTGAACACAATCAAAAGACCACGTTAATGACTTTATAATTTAAAATAGAAATCGATGCTCCAAGGAAAAGAAAGGAAATAATCAGGGTGTCTGATCTAGACTTAGGGGTAAAGAAAGCCTTTTCTGCTGAACTGATACTAGGACTAAAATCTGATAGATGAGGAGTTATCTTAGTTAATGTTGGGGTAAATGGGAAATGAGAGCAATCCAGAGAGGGAGAAGAATCTGTGCAAAGGCTCTGTGGTAGCAGGGTCCATGGTGCCTTTGAGGAAACCAAAGAAAGCTCCTGTGGCTGGAGGAAAGGGAGTGAGTGAGAAGAATGAGGCCAGAGCAGTAGGTGGGATCTGATCGATAGATCCTGGTGAGGACTGGGCTTTGTTCTACAGTAATGGGAAACCCTTGATGTTTTGAAAGCAAGGGGTGATGGGAGCAAATTCACACATACACACACACACCACCCAAAGTGGCAGGAGTAGGGAACTGGATTGGAGGGGATCCAGGTGATATGGTAAGAACAGGTAGTGATTGTTAGAAAGCTACCAGATAGATGTTGGACCAGGGTGGAGGCATTGGGGGTGGAGCGATGTAGGCAAACTTGAGAGAGACTTAGGAAATAAAATCAGTAGATGTTCATGACGGTTCGGATTTGGGTGGTACAATAGGTGGGAGGGTCAAAGATAACTCCTGTGTTCCTGGTTGACTGCATGCCAGGACTAACACTGATAAATGGGGATAGGACAGGTTTGGTAGGGAATTCATGAGTCTAGGGTTGGACATGTTGAGTTGAGGTGCCCTTGAGCCATCCATGTGAAATCTTGAATGGGTGGTTGGGTCTGTAACTTTGGAGCTTTGAGAAGAGCTCTGAGTAGAAGATATACCTTTGTATCTGATCGATAACTAGGTGTCAGCTGAAACTGGACACGGATGAGACTTCCATGGGAGAGGGCTTAGAGTAGAGTAGAAGCCCTAGAGTAGGACTGAGTGGTGTAGAATGCTAACACTGGTGGAGAAAGAGCAGTCAGACCGGTACGAGGAAAACTAGGAGAGTCAACGGCACAGAATGTCTCCGGAAGGATAAGTGATCGACAGAGCCAAAAGCTGTTGAGAAGTCAAGTAAGATGAAGTCAAGTAACCACTCGACTTTGGTGGCAGACATGAAGACAGTTCCATAGAGTGAGGGAGGAGAATCTAGGTTGTGGGGTGTGAGGAGAGAGTTGGACAAGAGGATATGGAGATAGTGGGAGTGGGCAACTCCTTCAGGACGTTTGGCTGTGGAGGGTTGAATACAGATGAGGCTGCAGGTGAAGGGGGCAGAACAGCTGGGTGGGGGTGGGGGGCGGCTGTTGTATTTAAGGATGGCAGCCATCCAAAATAAATAAAGATGGCAGCCATCCTGTTCAAAGCCTCTTGGTCCCTGTTTTCCTAGTCATCAGATGCTGTCTTCCCAAGTAGACTAAACTACTCGAGGGCAGGGATATGTTTTATTCACTATTGTATATTTGGTATGTTTTTATGGTGTCTTACACATTTGTTGAATGTATTATCTCTCAGGGAGCTCTGAGGCCTTAGTAAGCAGAGGCTTCCTCTTTCTCCCTCTCTATTTCTATTTTCTAAATTAATATTTAAAATCCACATGTATCAGAAGTCACTCTTTTTCATGTACCGTTATGTTTTGACAGATACACATGGTTGTATAATCACAACTACAACCACAATATAGAAAAGTTCCATCATAGCCAAAACCCTCCCCTGAGCTGCTGCCATATCGTCAGACCCTTCCCCAACCTCAACTCCTGTCATGTGAATAGAATCATGTATGTTGCTTTTTTTTTTTTTTTAGTTTGGCTTCTTTCGTTTAGCACTTGAGATTTGTCTGTGTTTTATGTATCTGTAGTTCACTCCTTTTTTTATTGCTTAGGAATATTCTGCTATAGGGCTGTACCACAGTTTTATTTATCCATTCAGCAGTTAGAGATACTTAGGTTGTTTCCAGTTTTAGGCTACTGGAGCTGCTCTAAATAGAGATGTATGGTTTTTGTGTGAAAATAAATTTTCGTTTCTCTTGAGTAAATACCTTGGATGGGTTTGCTGGATCATAAGGTAAGTGTATGTTTAAATTTATCAGAAAATGCGAAACTGTTTTCCAGGGTGAGTGTACCATTTTGCATTTGCATTAGCCCTGTATGAGATTTCCAGTTGTTCTGCATTCTCATCAGTACTAGGTATTGTCAGTTAAAAAAAAAAAAAGGATATTCTAATAGGTATGTGGTGCTATCTCATTGTGGGTTTAAAAAAAAATTCTACATATAAGTGAGACCAAACAGTACTTGTCTTTTTCTGACTCATCTCACTAAACATGATGCTCTCAAGGTCCATCTGTATTGTCACAAATGGCAGGATTTCCTTCTTTTTCATGGCTGAATAATATTCCATTGTATGTGTATATACCACATTTATCTTCATGCACTTGCTGATGGACACAGGTTGTTTCCATGTCTTGGCTATTGTGATTAATGATTCAGTGAACATGGTACTGATTTCTTAAAGGTACTGATTTCATTTTCTTTGTGTATATACTCAGAAGAGAATTTGCTGGATGGTAGTTCTATTTTTCATTTTTTGAGGACCCTCCATTTGGACTGTTGCTCATAATGACTGCATCAATTTACATTCCCACCAACAGTGTACAAGTGTTCCCTTTTCTCCATATCCTTGTTCACACATGTTATCTTTCATTTTCTGGACACTAACCATTGTGACAGGCATGAGGTGATATCCCATTATGGCTTTGGTTTGCATTTCCCTTATGATTAGTTGGCCATTTGTATTTCTGTTCAATTCCTTCATCCATTTTTAAATCAGGTTGTTTGTTTTGCTGTTTACTTGTATGAGTTCCTTGTATATTTTGGACCAGATAGATGGTTTGTAAATTATTTTCTCCCAACCCATAGGTTGCCCTTTCATTTTATTGATTCCTTTGTTGTACAGAAGCTTTTTATTTTGATGCAATCCAGTTTATCAATTTTTGCTTTTGTTGCCTGTGCTTTTGGGGTCCTATCTAGAAAATTATGGCCCACACCAAGGTCAAGAAGTTTCTTTCTCTAGTTTCAGATCTTACCTTTAAGTCTTTATTTTGAGTTAATTTGTGTATATGGTGTGAGATAAGGGTCCAATTTCATTCATCTGCATGTGAATCCAGTTTTTCCAACACAATGTATTTTTTAAAAAATAAACTTATTTATTTATTTGTTTATTTTTGGCTACACTGGGTCTTCGTTGAGGCACACAGGCCCTCTCTAGTTGAGGCGAGCGGGGGCTACTCTTTGTTGTGGTGCGCGGGCTTTTCATTATGATGGCTTCTCTTGTTGCGGAGCACAGGCTCTAGGCACGTGAGCTTCAGTAGTTGTGGTGCACAGGCTCAGTAGTTGTGGCTCACAGGCTCTAGAGCACAGACTTAGTAGTTATGGTGTACGGGCTTAGTTGCTCCGCAGCACATGGGATCTTCCTGAACCAGGGCTTGAACCCGTGTCTACTGCATTGGCAGGCAGATTCTTAACCACTGTGCCACCAGGGAAGCTCCACAATGTATTAAAGAAACTATTCTTCCCCCTTGTGTGTCCTTGGCATCTTTACTGAAGACTAGTTGACTGTACCTGTGTGGATTTATTTCTGGGCTCTCAATTCTATTCCACTGGTCTGTTTTTAATGCCTGTATCATACTGTTTTAATTACTATAGCTTTGTAATATGATTTGAAATCAGCAACCATGATGCCTCCAGCTTTGTTCTTTTTTCAAGATGGCTTTGACTATTCAAGATCTTTTGTAGTTCTACACAAATTTTAGAATTGTTTTTTCCATTTCTGTGAAAAATGCCATTGAAATTTTGATAATGATGGCTTTGAGTCTCTACATCACTTTGGGTAATATGGGCATTTTAGCAATATTAATTCTTCCAATCCATGAATATGGGATATCTCTCTATTGATTTTTTTGTCTTTCTCTCATCAATCTTATAAAGTTTTCAGTGCATAGATCTTTCATTTCCTTGGTTAAATTTATTCCTAGGTATTTTGTTCTTTTTGGGGCTATCATATATAGGATTGTTTTCCTCGTTTCCTTTTCAGATAGATTGTTGTTGGTGTAAAGAAATACAACTGCTTTTTTTGGCCTATGTTGATTTTGTATCCTGCAACTTTACTGGATTCATATATTCTAACTTTTTTGTGTGTGGAGTCTTCAGGGTTTTCTACATATAGAATCATGACATCTGCAAACAGATAATTTTACTTCCTTTGTTCCAATTTAGATGCCTTTTATGTCTTTTCTTGCTAGTACTTCCAGCATTATGCTTAATAGAATTGGCAACAGTAGGAAAAGCTTTCTGTTTTCCCCATTGATTATGATGTTAGCCATGGGCTTTTCATAAATGGCCTTTATTGTGTTGAGGAAATTTCTTTTATCTTATTTTATTGAGAATTTTTGTCATGAATGGGTGTTGAACTTTGTCAAGTGCTTTTTCTGCATACTGAGATGATCATGTGTTTCAAATTGTTCATTTTGTTAATGAGCTATTATTACCTTGATTTCCATATGTTAAACCAACCTTCCATCCCAGGAATAAATATCATTTGGCCATGGTGTATAATCTTTTTGATACATTGTTAAATTCAGTGTGCTAGTATTTTATTGAAGATTTTTGCATCTATGTGCATCAGAGATATTGGTCAGTAGTTTTCTATTCTTGCAGTGACTTTGTCTAGCTATGATATTAGGTGAGGCTGCTGTCATAAAATGAGTTTGGAAGTATTCCCTCTCCTATTTTTTGGAAGAGTTTAAGAAGGATTGGTGTTAATTCTTCTTTGAATGTTGGTAGAATTCAGCTTTGAACCCATTTGGTCCTAGGCTTTTTGCTTTTGGGAGTCTTTTTATTACTGTTTGAATCTCCTTATTTGTTACTGGTGTGTTTAGTTTTTCTGTTTCTTCTTGTTTCAGTATTGACAGGTTGTATGTTTCTCAGAATTTATTTCTTCTAGGTTTTCCAATTTGTTCACATAATTGTTCATAAATAGTCCCTAATGATCATTCTTACTTCTGAGGTATCTATTGTAATGTTGCTTTCATTTCTGTATTTATTTCAGTCTCCTCTCTTTCCTTCTTAGTTTAGGTAAGGGTTTATTGATTTTGCTTACTTCTTTCAAAAAATCAACTTTTCTTTTCTGTTATTTTCTAGTCTCTATTTGGTTTATTTATTCTCTGTTCTTTATTATTTTCTTCCTCTGATAACTTTGGGTTTAGTTCTTCTGTAGTTCCTTGAGGTGTAAATTTAGGTTCTTTATTAGAGATCTTCTTTTATAATATAGGCATTTATCACTGTAAACTTTTCTCTTAGTACTGGTTTTACTGCATCCCATAGGTTTTGGTATGTTGTGTTTTCATTTTCATTTGTTTCAAGATTTCAAAAAATTCCCTTTTGATCCATTGGTTATTCAAGTGTGTGTTGTTTAATTTCAGTGTATTTGTGAATTTCCCTCTTTTCCTTCTATTATTGATTATTCCATTGTGTTTCGAAAAGATTCTTGATATACTTTTAATCTTTTTAAATTTGTTAAGACTTGTTTGTTACTTAAAATGTGATATGTCCTGGAGAATATCTGTGTGCACTTGAAAAGAATGTGTACTCTCCTGCTGTTGGGTGAAAACTTTTCTGTATGTCTGTTAGGTCCTTTTGGTCTATACTGTTGTTCAAGTCCACTCTTAATTGATTCTGCATCTAAGTGTTACCTCCATTGTGAAAGTGGGATACTGAAGTCTCCCACTATTATTGTATTCTATCACTTTCTCCTTTGGATTTGTCAATATTTTATATACTTAGGTGTTCTCACATTGAGTGCATATATATTTACAATTATTATATCTTCCTATAGAACTGACCACTTTATGATTATGTACTGACCTTTATCTCTAGAGACAGCTTTTAAAACCTACTTTGTCTGATATTAGGATAGTCACTCCTACTTTCTTTTGGTTATCTTTCACATGGAATATCCTTTTCCATTCCTTCACCTTCAGTCAATGTGCCTTTGAATCTAATGTGAGTTTCTTCTAGATACAATACAATTGTATCTCTTTTTAAAATAAATTTATTTTATTTATTTATTTTTGGCTATGTTGGGTCTTCGTTGCTGCGTGCAGGCTTTCTCTAGTTGTGGCGAGTGGGGGCTATTCTTCGTTAAGGTGCACGGGCTTCTCATTGTGGTGGCTTCTCTTGTTGCGGAGCATGGGATCTAGGCACACGGGCTTCAGTAGTTGTGTGAGTGCTCTGTAGTTGTGGCTTGCGGGCACTAGAGCGCAGGCTCAGTAGTTGTGGCACACGGGCTTAGTTGCTGTGCAGCATTGGGATCTTCCTGGAACAGGGCTTGAACCCGTGTCCCCTGCATTGGCAGGCAGATTCTCAACTACTGTGCCACCAGGGAAGTCCCCAATACAATTACATCATAATTTCTGTATGTATTCGGCTATCTCATATCTTCACATTGGGGAGTTTAGTCCATTTACATTTAAAGTGATTATTGATAAGGATTTACTATTGGCATTTTGTTAACTGTTTTTTGTTTGTCTTATAGTTCCTTTTCCCATGTTTTTCTCTCTTGCTATCATCAATGTTTTGTGCTATGTTTTATTTTGTATGGATAGGTTTTGATTCCTTTGTCTTTTTTTTAACATCTTTATTGGAGTATAATTGCTTTACAATAGTGTGTTAGTTTCTGCTCTATAACAAAGTGAATCAGCTATACATATACATACATCCCCATATCTCCTCCATCTTGCGTCTCCCTCCAACCCTCCCTATCCCACCTCTCTAGGTGGACACAAAGCACTGAGCTGATCTCCCGGTGCTATGTGGCCACTTCTCACTAGCTATCTGTTTTACATTTGGTAGTGTATATATGTCCATGCCACTCTCTCACTTCATCCCAGCTTACCCTTCCCCCCGCGTATCCTCAGGTACATTCTCTATGTCTGCGTCTTTATTCCTGTCCTGCCCCTAGGTTCTTCAGAACCACTTTTTTTTTTTTTTAGACTCCGTATATATGTGTTAGCATAGGTTACTTGTTTTTCTCTTTCTGACTTGCTTCACTCTTTATGACAGTCTCTAGGTCCATCCACTTCACTACAAATAACTCAATTTCATTTCCTTTTATGGCTGAGTAATATTCCGTTGTATATATGTGCCACATCTTCTTTATCCATTCATCTGTTGATGGACACTTAGGTTGCTTCCATGTCTTGGCTACTGTAAATAGAGCTGCAGTGAACATTGTAGTACATGACTCTTTTTTTAAAAAATTTATTTTTGGCAGTGTTGGGTCTTCATTGCTGCGTGTGGGCTTTCTTTAGTTGTGTTGACAGGCTTCTCATTGCAGTGGCCTCTCTTGTTGTGGAGCACGGGCTCTAGGCATGCAGGCTTCAGTAGTTGTGGTGCATGGGCTCAGTAGCTGTGGCTTGCGGGCCCTAGAATGCAGGCTCAGTAGTTGTAGCCCCCGGGCCTAGCTGCTCTGCAACATGTGGGATCTTCCCAGACCAGGGCTTGAACCCATGTCCCCTGCATTGGCAGGTGGATTCTTAACCTCTGCACCACCAGGGAAGCCCCTATGACTCTTTTTGAATTATGGTTTTCTCAGGGTATATGCCCAGTAGTGGGATTGCTGGGTTGTATGGTAGTTCCATTTTTAGTTTTTTGAGGAACCTCCATACTGTTCTCCATAGTGGCTGTATCAATCTACATTCCCACCAACAGTGCAAGAAGGTTCCCTTTTCTCCACACCCTCTCCAGGATTTATTGTTTGTAGATTTTTTGATGATGGCCATTCTGACCAGTGTGAGGCGATACCTCATTGTAGTTTTGGTTTGCATTTCTCTAATGATTAGTGATGTTGAGCATCCTTTCATGTGTTTGTTGGCAATCTGTATATCTTTTTTGGAGAAATGTCTGTTTAGGTCTTCTGCCCAGTTTTGGATTGGTTGTTTGTTTTTTAGATATTGAGCTGCATGAGCTGCTTGTATATTTTGGAGATTAGTACTTTGTCAGTTCCTTCGTTTGCAAATATTTTCTCCCATTCTGAGGGTTGTCTTTTGGTCTTGTTTGTAGTTTCCTTTGCTGTGCAAAAGCTTTTAAGTTTCATTAGGTCCCATTTGTTTATTTTCCTTTTTATTTCCATTTCTCTAAGAGGTGAGTCAAAAAGGGTCTTACTGTGATTTATGTCATAGAGTGTTCTGCCTGTGTTTTCCTCTAAGAGTTTTAGAGTGTCTGGCCTTACATTTAGGTCTTTAACCATTTTGAATTTACTTTTGTGTATGGTGTTAGGGAGTGTTCTAATTTCATTCTTTTACATGTAGCTGTCCAGTTTTCCCAGCACCACTTATTGAAGAGTTTGTCTTTTCTCCATTGTATATTCTTGCCTCCTTTATCAAAGATAAGGTGACCATATGTGCGTGGGTTTATCTCTGGGCTTTCTATCCTGTTCCATTGATCTATATTTCTGTTTTTGTGCCAGTACCATACTGTCTTGATTACTGTAGCTTTGTAGTATAGTCTGAAGTCAGAGAGCCTGATTCCTCCAACTCTGTTTTTCTTTCTGAATATTTCTTTGGCTATTCGGAGTCTTTTGTGTTTCCATACAAATTGTGCAGTCTTTTTGTTCTAGTTCTGTGAAAAATGCCATTGGTAGTTTGATAGAGATTGCATTGAATCTGGAGATTGCTTTGGGTAGTATAGTCATTTTCACAATGTTGATTCTTCCAATTCAAGAACATGGTATATCTCTCCATCTGTTTGTATCATTTTTAATTTCTTTCATCAGTGTCTTATAGGTTTCTGCATACAAGTCTTTTGTCTCCTTAGGTAGGTTTATTCCTAGGTATTTTATTCCTTTTGTTGCAGTGATAAATGGGAGTCTTTCCTTAATTTCTCTTTCAGATCTTTCATCATTAGTGTATAGGAATGCCAGGGATTTCTGTGCATTAATTTTGTATCCTGCTACTCTACCAGATTCATTGATTAGCTTCAGTAGTTTTCTGGTAGCATCTTTAGGATTCTCTGTGTATAGTATCATGTCATCTGCAAACAATGACAGTTTTACTTCTTCTTTTCTGATTTGGATTCCTTTTATTTCTTTTTCTTCTCTGATTGCTGTGGCTAAAACTTCCAAAACTATATTGAATAATAGTGGTGAGAGTGGACAACCTTGCCTTGTTCCTGATCTTAGTGGAAATGTCTTTCTTTTTTCTTTTGTATAACTTCTATACATATTTTCTTTGTGGTTACTAAGGGCTTAAGTTATATATATTGTATAGTTATGACATTCTGTTTTAAGCTGACAACTACTTTACTTCACTTGCATACAAGAAATCTTGTCTTTTCCCTCTCCTCCCCACCACATTATATATTCTTGATGTCACTGTTTACTTTGACCTTTATATATTTGTTAATATTCAGTTTTAGTTGTTTCTAATACTTTTGTCTTTTATAGTATATAGCAATATAATATTGTTTTTGTCTCTATATTTCCCTTTATCAACTAGTTTCACACTTTCTTATGCTCTCATATTTCTAATTAGTGTCTTTCATTTCAAGTTGAACTACCTTTAGCATGTCTTATAAAGCAGGTGGTAAAGTTTCTTAGCCTTTGTCTGAGGAAGTCTTTATCTCTCCTTTGATTTTTGTTTTTTTTTAATTGGAGTATAATTGCTTTACATTGTTGTGTTAGTTTCTGCTGTACAAGGAAGTGAATCAGCTATAAGTATACCTATATCCCCTCCCTCTTGGACCTCCCTCCCACTACCCCCATCCCACTCAGTTAGCTTGTCACAGAGTGCCGAGCTGAGCTTCCTGTGCTTTATAGCTTGTTCCCACTAGCTATCTGTTTTATGCATGGTAGTGTATATATGTCAATCCTAATCTCTCAGTTCATTCCACCCTCCCCTTCTCCCACTGTGTCCACATGTCTGTTCTGTATGTCTGTGTCTCTGTTCTTGCCCTGGAAATAGGTTCATCTCTACCACTTTTCTAGA
Organism: Kogia breviceps; assembly: GCF_026419965.1. Taxonomy (NCBI): domain Eukaryota; kingdom Metazoa; phylum Chordata; class Mammalia; order Artiodactyla; family Physeteridae; genus Kogia; species Kogia breviceps. The sequence continues at coordinate 12,167 of NW_026711901.1, forward strand.
TTCCACATATATGTGTTAATATACGATATTTGTTTTTCTCTTTCTGGCTTACTTCACTCTGTATGACAGTCTCGAAGTCCATCCACATCTCTACAAATGACCCAATTTCATTCCTTCTTATGGCTGAGTAATATTCCATTGTATGTATGTACCACATCTTCTTTATCCATTCATCTGTCGTTGGACATTTAGGTTGTTTCTATGTGCTGGCTATTGTAAATAGTGCTGCAATGAACATTGGGGTACCTGTGTCCTTTTGAATTATGGCTTTCTCAGGGTATATGCCCAGTAGTGGGATTGCTGGGTCGTATGGTAGTTCTTTTTTTAGGGAACCTCCATACTGTTCTCCACAGTGGCTATATCAATTACATTCCCTTTGTTTACCCACCCTGCCCCTTTTTTCCCCCTTTGTTTTTGAAGGACAATTTTGCCAGAATAGTGTTCTTGGTTGGCAATTCTTTTTCTTTCAATATTTTAAATATATATATATCATTCTACTCCTTTTGCCTGGCACGATTTATGATGAAAAATCCTCTGATAGTCTTATTGGAGTGAGTATGGGGTTCCCATGTAAGTAACTAGTTGCTTTTCTCTTGCTGCTTTCAAAACTCTCTTTGTCTTTAACTTTTGAACCATGCTTATATTCTCAGGATAAATCCCATTTTTTGTATATTGATGGATTTAATCTGCTAATATTTTGTTGAGGGTTTTTTACACGTATGTTCACGAGGAATATTGACCTGTAGTTTTCTTATAATAAAAAAGGGGGCATCAGGATAATATTGGCCTCACAAAATGAGTTGGGAAGTATTCTTTCCTCTTCTGTTTTTTGGATGAGATTGTATAGAATTGGTATTTTTTTCCATTAAATGTTTGTATACTGGCCTTCTGTGGAAAACAATATACCACATAATGTGTGGCTTGAACAACAGAAATTTGTTCTCTCTCAGTTCTGGAGGCCAGCATTCCAAGATCAGTATGCTGCAGGGTTGGGTTCCTCTGAGGTGTCTGTGGCTTGCACATGGCCTCCCTCTTGCTGCCTATTCACAGGGTCTCCGCTCTGTGTGTGAACATCCTTAGTGGCTCTCCATTTGTCCTAATCTCCCCTTCTTATAAGGACACCAGTCAGGTTGGATTAGGACCCACCCTAACAGGCTCATTTTAACTTAATGGCTGCTTTAAAGGCCCTGTCTACAAATACAGTCACATTCTGTGGTACCGGGGTTAGGGCTTCAACATATGAATTTTGGAGGGACACAATTCAGTCCGTAACAGTTTCGTAAAGTTTATCAGTAAATAATCTGTGCCTGGAGTCTTCTTTTGTTGGAAGGTTTTAAACTACTCATTCAATTTCTTTAATAGATAGGACTATTTCGGGTGTCTATTTTTCTTGTGCCACTGTGGCAATGCAGATCTGAGACTGGGGTTGGTGCAGTGCAAGGCTGGGTGAGGAAAGAAAAGAAAAAGAGAAGAAAACCAGGGACTTCCCCCTTACTGTGTAGTACACTGGGGCTCCTTTAGTTGATCTTCTAGACAGAAATAGGAGATTTCTCCTAGAGTTTTTGCTGCATAGTTCAATGATTCTGCCCCCTTTGATTCAGGTCCCATAGCCTCTAGTTGTTTAGTTTTCAGAGTCTTCAGGTAGTTGCTTTGTGTATTATGTGCAGAGATTTTAACACCAGTAGGAATCATAGGCTACATTCAGTTTCCTTCATCTTGACTGCCACTGGAAGTTGATGTTCCTATTTGACTGGGCCCATCAAGAACACCTGGTCAATCTTGCATAGGACATACTGCAGGGAGGAAAAGAACAGTATTTATTTCTTGATGATCAAAAGCAAATAGGAATGGGAAAGAGAATCTGTAGTTTTTAAAGTGAAATTCGAGCCCAAATGGGTCAAGAAAATCATAATTCAGTTCATCCATATCTTCCATAAAGCCCTAGAAGTATTTGACTTAAAATGTCCCTGGAACTTTGCTTAGGCAGTCTAGTTTACCACATTATTTGTTCAAGAACAAAGATATCCCTTAGAGATGGAGGAGTATAACATCAGTTTAACAAGTATTTGTGACTTGTTAAGTGTAAGTTAAGTACTTTTTCTGTATTTAGTCTTCTTTGATACGTCATCAAAACTCAAAAAGTGATAGTTTCTTGAAAGTTAGTTACAGTGCAGAATCAGAAACCTTATCAATGAACTTTTTGTGTTCCTACATGAAAATCCAATAGTCTTTCTTGCACTTTGAATGGATTTTTTTTACTCCTTGAATGATTTTTGTAACATGATGAATTGACCATGTGAAAAATACTCGTTCAGAGTTATACAGATGTTGAAAACATTGAGACTTTTAATTATACAATATTAAAAAACCCTTTTCATCAGTATCACCATTGATCTCATCAGGAAAGTCTTGAAGCAATGGAAAAATGTCAAGCATGCAGTGGCAAGTTTTCTGAAATTCTAATTTTTGCTTGAAAGCTCAAATGTTAAAAGTGGCAACAAATACTGCTAGTTTTCCTTGAAGTGAGAGGCTTACTTTATCCATTTTCAAGAAAATGTCTATCAAATACTCAAAACTATAGTTTTTCTGTCATTCATCCTTTCAAGTAAACATAGTCTTTCACAAAGAAAGCCACTAGTTCAACTCAGAACTCAGTCACTTAAGTGCTTTTCCTTGAGACAACCACTATACTTTGATAAGCAGCAGAAGTGCTTTTTGTGCTTCTGATTTCTTCAGAATATTAAAAACGTGTGTACTCAAGGGTCAGGATTTAATTAATGGTCTTTACTGCTTCATCAAGGACGTTCTTTTTTTTTTTTTTTTAAGACTTTCTGATGTGGACCATTTTTAAAGTCTTTATTGAATTTGTTACAATATTGCTTCTGTTTTATGTTTTGGTTTTTTGGCCCTGAGGCATGTGGGATCTTGGCTCTGTGACCAGGGATCAAATCTTCCCCTGCATTGAAAGGCAAAGTCTTAACCACTGGACTGCCAGGGAAGTCCCATCATCAAGGACATTCTTTTTTTTTTTTTTTTTTAGCGGTACGCGGGCCTCTCACTGTCGCGGCCTCTCCCGTCCTGGAGCACAGGCTCCGGACGCACAGGCTCAGCGTCCATGGCTCACGGGCCCAGCCGCTCGGCGGCATGTGGGATCTTCCCGGACCGGGGCACGAACCCGCGTCCCCTGCATCTGCAGGCTGACTCCCAACCACTGCGCCACCAGGGAAGCCCCCTCAAGGACATTCTTAAACTGCCTTTTTCTTTTCTGCCCAGACAAGGCACTGAAAATAAAAATGCCTATTAGTGTCATTTGGTCTGCTGCCTTGATTAGCACTGGGCGTCAGCAGTTTTACTCACCTTTGCTTTTGCACCAACAGTGCAAATGTCAGCACAGTGAACAAGACATCTTAGTATTGTTCTGAAAATAGTTTTGATTTCATGGGCTCCCCTGAAAGGATCTCTGGATCCCCCAGGAATCTGCAGACTTTGAGAACCACTGCTCTAGACCAGCTAGGTGAATGGCAAATTAGGAGGTGTTACCTGAGCTGAGTGTGGATGGGGGACATTTCACATTCTGAGCTGGGAAAGGGGGATATGTGACCTCACAAAGGGGCCCAGAATTTTAGAAGGCCTGGAGTCAACATGGAGCTTGGGATGGTTTCAGCATTTCAGCTTGGAATGGGCTTCTAGCAGTGAGAGTAGTGGGAGTTGCATAGACCAGATTGTGGAGGGTGATGGATACCTATGAGGAGAATTCAGGGCCTGGGATTCAGCAGATGTGGATTCTAATATGGTCTGTGCCCACTAACTAATGTTAATCTTGGGCAAATCCATTTACTTTGATGGATCTTTATGCTTAACACGTAATTAATATATGCTCAATAGGTATCTTGTTCATTGAAATTAAATAATGTCACCTCTGGAAAATGAAGGGGTTATATTATTTCTCTGAGAGTTCTGTAAACACTGAACATGATTCTGTTCTTATCACAGTTGAGTCAGTTGAAACTCAGACAAACTAAGGAATGTGGGTGGACAGTGATGGAGCCGGAAGTGAGATCAGGGTCTCCCAGCTTCAAGTTCATGCTATTTATGTTCTCCATCCTGCCACTTTTTTTTGTGTGTGACACTTATCACAAATACAATGGTTTATGAAAATACTGGTTTACTATTCATGTCCCCCAACCGGGATATAAACTCCTTTTTACTGGTTGTTGTATCCCCAGGACCTAGCATGGTTCCCTCACATGGTAGGCATGGGTACCAAAATACAGAAGAGGCTTGTAAAGTATCACATGAGTGGTGTAGGCAGTAAAAGCTTTAGGAAGTCAGAGAAAGGGGGGATCAGTGGGGCCTTGAGTATCCCAGGGAGATTTCAGAGAAGAGAGGGTGCTTGATCTCGACCTTGTAAGATGATCTGTAATACAGTTGACCCTTGAACGACACAGGTTTGAACTGCACGGGTCCATTTATATGCAGATATTCTTCAGTAGTAAAGACAGTACTGCACGGTCCATGGTTAGTTGAGTCTGAGGATGCAGAGGGCCAACTATGTTATACGTGGGTTAACCCCCGTGTTGTTCAAGGGTCAGCAGTTTACTGTTTTCAAAGTACTTTTGGTGATAGCAAGGGTCATGCTATTTACTTATCCTCTAGTTGAATGGTAGTAACTTTTAGATTGCCATTAATAGGTCATTCATTGGCCAGGTAGAACCAGAACTGTGAAGGAGGTAGGGTGGTGGTCTTTTTAATTCATTCCTTTATTTAGACCTTCACTGTACACATATTTATTGAATACCTGCTATATGTCAGGCACTGGGAACACAAAAGAAAAAAAAAAAAAAAGAAAAGAGTTCCCTGCCCTCCTAGAGCTTACGCTGTAGTGGGTTGAGGGAGAGATAATCAATACATCAATCAATACATCAGCCAATAAGAAACATGTCAGTTAATGATGTTTGGCAAAGAATTAAAAGAGGGTGGTAAACGACAAAGAGGAATTAGCAACTACTTTAGGCTGAGGGGGTGACACCTACACTGAAGTCTGAATGACAGGGCCAGCTGTACAAAGGTCAGGCGGCAAAGCATTCCAGGCAGGAGAAGAAGCCAGTGCCGCTGTGCGAGACAGACCCTGCTAAGCATGCTTGAGGGATGGAAAGGTGTGAAGGGAGCACCGCTGATGGGGACAAATGGAACGAGATGAGTTTAGAGAGGTGAGCAGGAGCTGGACCATTCAGAGCTTTCTAAGCGAGGGCAAGAAGTTTAGATCTTTGTGCTTGGGGTGGGGGGGCTGTTGAGCGATGTGCTCTGAGTGATGGAGGCAGGGTCTAGGCGACAGCAGTGGTGCTGGAGAGGAGTGGCTGGATTCAGGATCTGTTTGGAAGTGGGGCTTTTCCTGTGTTCCTCCAGTTGTTCCAGGATCACAGTCTGCTCTTCTATCCCCACTTTTTAAGGCTTTTCCTTTTTCCTCTTCATATAGGGCCTCAGCCCCCCCCCCCCCCCCGCCCGCCAAGGTGTTGGCTAAGTACCATATTTTGGGTTGCAAAAGTTACACTTCATTTTGGGAATATTTGCATCTTAATTTACTACTAATTTGCCCTTTTTTCATTTTTAACAGTTTTTAATGAAAGTTGTATTCAAGATTACTTTATTCCTGCATCTTCTCAATTGTTTCTTCCTTATATTTGCCCTTTTCCTTTCCTACTTGGTGAGATTTGGCTTTACGTTCGAGGATCTCTTTGCAGTCTTCGTCCGGTTTTAGTCCGGTGATAGCCACCTTGCTGGGGTGAATGCCCACATGGACAGTCGCGCTATTAGCCTGCTCCCGCTGCACTCGTGCAACGTACATGACATGTTTCTTCCTGTAAACCTGGACTCCTTTGCCAATTTGCTGCCCTCTGTAGAGCCCTCGTACAACATGAACTTCATCACCCTTTCGGATGGGCACGGATCGGACATTGTACTTCTGTCTCAGCTCTTTAGAAACAGGGGAAGACACCATCTTCCTGTGAATGTGGGAAGGCGCATTGAAATGCCTTTTCCGGTTCTCGCTTGGGTCAGAAGTCACAAAGGGATTGCACTTCACTTTGGCCGCTGGTGCTTCAGCGATGGCCGCAAAAGGGAAGAGAGCAATAATTTGCTCTTTTAAAAACAAAGTTTAAAGTGGCAGTTTGCATCTCGTTAAGGTTTTAGGATGCGTCTTGGTTTCTAACCCTGACTCAGTACCAGTTGTGATTTTGTATATCACTTAGCCACTCTGAACTAAGTTTCCTTATCTGTAAAGTGGATCAGATTATACCTCCTATGCATCATTCATAGCCCTGTACTGTAATAAAAAGCAACTGAGATGATGATTTTAAAAGTACACAGTTGTGGGCTTCCCTGGTGGCGCAGTGGTTGAGAATCCGCCTGCCGGCGCAGGGGACACGGGTTCGTGCCCCGGTCCGGGAAGATCCCACATGTCACGGAGCGGCTGGGCCTGTGAGCCATGGCCACTGAGCCTATGCGTCTGGAGCCTGTGCTCCGCAACGGGAGAGGCCACGGCAGTGAGAGGCCCGCGTACCACAAAAAAAAAAAAAGAAAAAAAAAAAAAGAAAAGTACACAGTTGCGATTACGTGTGAAACGTTGTCTTGGCTTTCATGCCCCTGTGTGTACCTGTTCTCCATCACCTAGCTCGCAAGAGTGAGAATAAAAGATCTTGAGGCAGGCAGGCCTTTATTGCATCAGCAGAGGTCTTTCATACTCCCTACATTCTCAGCATTGTATGGTGTATTATGGAGGATGTGGTTGTCCATTCCCAACCCCTGGCGGCCACTCATCTGTTCTCTATCTCCAGAATTTTGTTATTTCAAGTGTTATATCAGTAGAACCATACAGTTTAAGGAACTTTCTAAGATTATCTTCTTTCTGTCGGCATAACTTCCCTGAGGTTCATCCAAGTTGTTTTTCTTTTTATTGCTGAGTAATACTCCATGGTATGGTGGACCATCATTTGGTTAACTATTCACTCACTGAAGGACTTTGGTTGGTTTTGAGTTATCAGCTATAATGAAAACAACTGCTCTGAACATTCATGCATAGGTTTTTGAGTGGACAGAAGTTGTCGTTTCTCGGACTTCCCTCGTGGTGCAAGTGGTTAAGAATACGCCTGCCAGTGCAGGGGGCACGGGTTCGAGCCCCGGTCCGGGAAGATCCCACGTGCCACAGAGCAACTAAGCCCGTGCGCCACAGCTACTGAAGCCTGCGCGCCTAGAGCCCGTGCTCCACAACAAGAGAAGCCACCTCAGTGAAAAGCCTACGCACAGCAACAAAGACCCAGTGTAGCCAAAAATAAATAAATAAACTTTTTTAAAAAAAGGGTATGCCATTTAAAAAAAAAAAAAGTTTTCATTTCTCTACAGTAAATGGCCAAGAGTGTCATATGCTGGGTCATCTGATCAGTCCATTTGTCATTTTAAAGGAAACTTGCAAACTGTTTTCTAGAGTGGCTGAATCATTTACATTCCCACCAACAATGTGTGAGCGATCCAGTTTTTTGCATCATTGCTGTTTGCTATTATCACTATTTTTTATTTTATCCATTCTGATAGGTGTGTTCTCATTGTGTTTAAATTTCTTCTTAGGCGTAATTCACACACCATAAAACTCACCCTTTTAAAGTATATAATTCAATGGTTTTTAATATAGTCTCAGGTAGTTGCAACTATCATCATTATCTGTATTTCCAAAGTATTTTCATTCCTCCAAAAAGAGTGACTGGTACCCATTGCCAGTCACGCCCAATTCAGCCCTCTTCCCAGCCCCCGGCAACCACTATCCTCTGTGTCTATGGATTTGCCCATAGAAATGAAATCTTATAATATATGGCCCTTTGTGACTGGCTTCTTTCACTAAGCATAATGTTTCATGGGTTCATCCACGTTGTAATATGAGTCAGCACTTCATCCCTTTGTATGGCTGAATAATATTCTATCATATGATTACCACATTTTGTTTATCCATAAGTTGGTGGACATTTGGGTTGTTTCCACTTTTGCCTGTTATGAATAATATTTCTAACAACATTTTTGTACAAGTTTTCATGTGTATGTATGTGTGTTTTCTTTTGGGTCTTTTCCCAAGAATTGAATTGCTGGGTCATATGGTAATTCTATGTTTACCCTTTTGAGGAACTGCCAAACTGATTTCCAAAACAGCTGCGCCATTCTACCTTCTCACCAGCAGTGTATGAGGGTTCCAGTTTCTCTACATCTTTGTCAACACTTGTTATTATCTGTCTTATTGATTCTAGCCATCCTGCTGGAAGTGAAGTGGTCTTTCATTGTGGTTTTGATTTTTCATTTCCCTGATGAGTTATGATTTGAGCATCTTCTCGTGTTTATTGGCCATTTGCATAGCTTCTTTGGAGAAATGTCTATTCAAGCTTTTGCCCAGTTTTCCATTGGGTTGTCTTTTTATTGTTGAGTTGTAACAGTTCCTTACATATTTTAGATACTAGACCCTTATTAGGTATATGATTTGCAAATATTTTCTCCCATTCTGTGGTCTGTCTTGTCACTGTGGTTTAAATTTCTATTTCCATAATGACTGCCAATGTTGGTCATCTTTTCCTCTGCAGGTTTACCATGTGTGTGGCCTCTTTGGTGAAATGTCTATTCATATGTTTTGCCCTAATGTCTATTCATATGTTTGTCATTTCCTCTTACTAGAGCTATGGCTGTAGACATTTTCCTTTATAGTATATATGTCTTCAAACTCTTCTTTGCAGTAGCACTAAGATGGATGAGACACAGCTGTTAAGCTGCTCATAGCTATAGATTTTTAAAATTGTGATTAAAAAACACATAACTTGGAATCTACCCTCAACCATTAGGTGTACAGTGCAAATATTAACTGTACACATGTAAGCAGATTTCTAAGACTTCTTCATTTTGCACAAACTGAAACTCTAGACCCATTGAATAGTAACGCCCCATTCCACACATATCCCTGCCCCTGGCAACTGCCATTCTGCTTTTTGCTTCTGTGAGATTGACTACTTTATACCTTAAATGAGTGGAATCATGCATTATTTGTCATTCTGTGACTGCCTTGTTTTACTTAGCATAGTGTCCTCAAGGTTCATCCGTGTTGTAGTATGTGACCATAGCTGTAGATTTTTAAAAAATTTTATTGAAGTATAGCTGAGTTACAGTGTTGTGTTAATTTCTTCTGTACAGTAAAGTGATTCATTTATGCATATATATACTTTCTTTTTCATATTCTTTTCTGTTATGGTTGATCCCAGGATATTGAATACAGTTCCCTGTGCTGTACAGTAGGACCTTGTTGTTTATCCATTCTATGCATAATAGTTGGCATCTGCTAACCCCAGACTCCCAATCCATCTCTCCACCCCACCCCTTGGCAACCACAAGTCTGTTCTCTATGTCTGTGAGTCTGTTTCTGTTTCATAGATAAGTTCATTTGTGTCATATTTTATTTTTTATTTTATTTTATTATTATTATTATTATTTTTTGGCCATGCTGCGTGGCCTGTGGGACCTTAGTTCCCCGGCCAGGGATTGAACCTGGGCCCTCGGCAGTGAGCGTGCAGAGTCCTAACCACTGGATTGCCAGGGAATCCCCCATTTGTGTCATATTTTAGATTCCACATATAAGTGATATCGTTTGGTATTTGTCTTTCTCTTTGTGACTTAATTCACTTAGTATGATAATCTCTTGGCCAATCCATGTTGTGGTAAATGGCATTATTTCATTCTTTTTTTTAATGGCTGAGTAATATTCCGTTGTATATATACACCACATCTTCTTTGTCCATTCATCTGTTGATGGACATTTAGATTATTTCCACATCTTGACTGTTGTGAATAGAGCTGCCAAGCTGTAGATTTGGATCCATGCTAGGCCAGTGCTCATTTTTATCTCATTGATAACCATGTGATCTCACCATGACTCAGTTTCTCCATCAGCAAAATGGATAACAGTAGGTCATAGTGGTATGGAACTTGGTAACTAAACTAAGAGCTTTGTGAATAATCCATACTCTCATCCTGTGGACCGCCTCACAGATGGCAGTTATGCGTCTTCGCCAAAAAGTCAGAAGTGAGCAGGAGAAGGTTCCCATCCTGGTTTGTTGAAGAGGCTTCACTGAGTGACCTCATTTCTTCATTAATTTTTAGTTTCTTTTCTTGCATAATGTTCACCCTTTAATCCCCAAATCATTCCAGAGTACATCAGCATATATATCCTGAAATTGAAAGGGGAGGATCCAACAAGGGATCTGGTTCTTGTTAAGGGTCTTCTTTGCCCCCAAAGAAGAGGATCTTTAAGCCAACCTCCACCTGGACCCATGAGGCACCCAGTTCTCTGGGAGTTGCTTTGGAAATGTGCTCTGGTACTAGAAGGAAAGGAAATAAAGCATTCCGAGAGTCTTGCAGGCTAGGAAATGGACATTCTGACATCTGTTCCCAAAGTCTACTGCAGTTGCTTTCTTCATTAAATTCTTTCTCAGTGTTTCATTGTTCCCATGTGGACACAGAGGCTGAACGTGTTGCCTGTCCTTGTCCTTTACAAAGCAGCATGAGAGATTTGGAAGAGAGATCTCTGGCCATCAAGCTCTGGTCTTAAATAAGACAGGATGATCATTTATTCCCTTCTTGTCTTGGAAGAAAAAATTTGCCACCATCTGAGCTCTCCCTGTGGACATATTAGCTCATGCAGACCTCTCTTGGGAAGGGAAAATGTATCTTTGCCTTTATCCTTTTTTCTTCCCCACACCCCCTTCTCCCAGTAGGCCCTTTGCTTCTGCATCATCCTATCCCAGGAGTTGAGTAGCAGCTTCAGCTCTCACCTTCCTCAGCAGGCACTGTGGTTTTGCACACAGCTGGGGGCATTTCTGGGGATAGATCTCAGTGGTTAGAGCAAACACTGCCTGGGAGTCTTGGGCCAGAGGAGATTCCTCTAGTCTCCTCCATACTTCTCTGGTTCTCGCTCACCAGACCCTCAGGGAATGCTGTCAAGCGTCAGTTCCCATGGCTGTTTTTCATCTTTCTTTTAGTTAAATCAGCTGTGAGGCCTGGCAGAGCCATGCTTCCCCTGGGGGCCTAGGCAAACCCAGATGCTGCCAGCCTGCTCTGGGGATCGGTGTCCCCGGAGTGCACTCAAGGCCAGTCCGTTTACTCTGCACAGACACAAGGAGAAGAATGTCAGTGCTAGGAGGGAGCTGAAGAGTCATCTAGTCAACCCCCTAATGCAACATCGCGGAAGAATTTTATGGGAAAACAAAGACCCACCCCACAGCTACAGCTCTTATCATGTGGCCAAGTGATGCTGTTTTTTTTTTGTTTGTTTTGTTTTGTTTTGTTTTGTTTTTTTTGCTGTACGTGGGCCTCTCACTGTTGTGGCCTCTCCCGCTGCGGAGCACAGGCTCCGGACGCACAGGCTCAGCGGCCATGGTTCACGGGCCCAGCCGCTCCACGGCATGTGGGATCCTCCCGGGCCGGGGCACGAACCCGTGTCCCCTGCATTGGCAGGCGGACTCTCAACCACTGCGCCACCAGGGGAGCCCTGATGCTGTTTTGATTTTAAATACGGTAACTGTAATTTCAATGCTAAAACTATTAAAATATTAGTAGAAGCTAGCGTAGGGTTCCAAAAGCGTGTAGCCTCTGTCGTAGCTTTGTAGTAAAGCAAAATGGTCATAAATACAGGTCAAAGGAATATAATAAACCAATGCATATATGCATAAATACATACATACATACATAAAAAGTAAAGGAAGGACATTTTTGCACAGTGTCAGGTGGCAACCCTGTAGGTGCTTTCTAAATCATTTCTATTTGTTTGCTTTGAGAAAAGGGCCCTTTTTTTCATTTCCTTATTCTGTGGCCAGAGAGAAGGGTCAGTTTCTCAGTTTTCTGGGAAATGGTCGTAGTTGTGTCTGGAGACCAGGGTTAGTCTCTATGTGCTGTTTGCCTTTTTGTTTTCATCTCTGGGTTCTCCCTGCAGACCCTGGTTGACCGCCTGCCTGGTGCCCATGGCTCCCACCTTATCTCTTTCTCAGAGTCCCATTCACCAGACCCCAGAGATTTCTTCTGCCCCAGCTGTCCTTTGCCTGCCTGTGTTGTGTAACCCCAAGGCTCTGCTAGACAGTTGAAGCTGATCTCATAGATTAATTCAGGGTAAAGTGGTAAGGGAGATTAGTGGCATTATTTATTGCCTTTCATAAACATTTACATTTTAAAGCTTTAGATCCTTTAATTCTTAAAAAAAAAATGAGTCAAGGGGAGTGGGGAGGAACATGATAGTGTAAGGGGATTAAGAGGTATAAACTACTAGGTATAAAATAAGGTACAAGGATTTTTAAAAAAGTAAAGACAGAACTACCATATGACCCAGCAATCCCACTACTGGGCATATACCCTGAGAAAACCATAATTCAAAAAGAGACATGTACCACAGTGTTCACTGCAGCTCTATTTACAATAGCCAGGACATGGAAGCAGCCTAAGTGTCCATCAACAGATGAATGGATAAAGAAGACGTGGAATATTACAATGGAATATTACTCAGCCATGAAAAGAAACGAAATTGAGTTATTTGTGGTGCGGTGGATGGACTTAGAGTCTATCATACAGAGTGAAATAAGTCAGAAAAGGAAAAACAATGACTGTAGGTTAACGCATATATATGGAATCTAAAAAAAATGGTACTGATGAACCTAGTGGCAGAACAGGAATAATGACACAGACATAGAGAATGGAACTGAGGACACGGGATTGGGGGAAAGGGGAAGCTGGGACAAAGTGAGAGTAGCATTGACATATATACACTACCAAATGTAAAATAGATAGCTAGTGGGAAGCAGCCGCATGGCACAGGGAGATCAGCTCTGTGCATTGTGACCACCTAGAGGGGTGGGATAGGGAGGGTGGGAGGGAGACGGAAGAGGGAGGAGATATGGCGATATATGTGTGCATATGGCTGATTCACTTTGTTGTACAACAGAAACTAACAGAGTATTGTGAAGCAATTATACTCCAATAAAGATGTATAAAATAAAAAGATACAAGGATGTAATGTTCAACACAGGGAATATAGCCAATAGTTTATAATAACTTTAAATGGAGTATACGCTCTAAAAATATTGAATCACTATGTTGTAAACCTGCAACTAATATAATATTATAAATCAACTATACTTCAGTTGAAAAAAAAATGAGTGGAACAGGGCACTCCAGCAAGAATGAGAAAATAGCTTTTCTTTCCTAGATGATACATTGGGTCACTCAAACCACACAGTTGATACCATCCAGACACCAACCATGAACAAGCCCGGACCTGAGTTCATTCCTCTGTCCAGTTGTTCCTAAGGAAGATTAAACCTGCTTTATTCCAGATGTGTCTTTTAAAATTATTATTATTAATTTATTTATTTCATTTATTTTTTGGCTGCGTTGGGTCTTCGTTGCTGTGTGTAGGCTTTCTCTAGTTGCAGGGAGCAGGGGCTACTCTTTGTTGTGGTGTGCAGGCTTCTCATTGCAGTGGCTTCTCTTGTTGTGGAGCACAGGCTCTAGGCGTGCGGGCTTCAGTTGCTGTGGCACAAGGGCTCAGTATTTGTGGCTTGTGGGCTCTAGAGCGCAAGCTCAGTAGTTGTGGTGCACGGGCTTTGTTGCTCCGCGGCATGTGGGATCTTCCCAGACCAGGGCTCGAACCCATGTCCCCTGCCTTGGCAGGCAGATTCTTAACCACTGCGCCACCAGGGAAGTCCCCAGACGTGTCTTTTGTAAGTTTTTATCTGTCTGTAATAAGGTCATAGCTACTAATGAAAAGGAATCCTCTCTTTTAAATCCAATTCTTTTCATGAGCAATAGGAACTTAATATGTATCTGTTAATGGCAAAATATTAATAAGCCTGAAGGAGTCAGCAGTAAGTCTTTCCGAGGGTTAGAAAACCGCTTACAAGGCCTTATCGGAAAGGCCCTATGAGGGCTTGGATTTTGTTATGAGAAACACTAATTGAAACCCTCAAGTGAAGGGCATTTCTTCTCCCTTTAGTCAATTCATGTTGCAAACATGTTGCTCTCATGGCTGGAATTGAATGCTTTCTGGAGAGACCTATCCAAGGAAATTAGCTTGAGATGCTGTCATTGTCATCATTGTAATCAGCTTACTAACTGCAAGGATGGCAGGTTTGCTCTTTTCCCTTGAAAGGCTTCATCAGCGCTGGTATCTACAGGCATTTAGGGACACCAAGGAAATATATCAAAGGCACTGAGTTTTCTCCTCTGGACACTAAAAAGTGGTGGATACCATTTTGCGTGTTGGCCTGGGGAGACCTGGGGGCTGAATCCTGGTACTGCTCCAAACTCATTCTGTGACTGTGGGTAAGACGTTCAACCTCTCTGAGTCTCTGCTGCTTTATCTGTAAAACTGGGATAATGATCTCTTTGCACAGGGCTATTTTAAGATTTAAATGAGCTATGTATGCAAAGACTCTGGCACAGATTACGAAGTGGCTAGCTGCTGAATAGAGCTCTGTAATTTGGCAAATCCCCAAATGGTTTGCACTTTGGCCCACTGAACTTCTATCTCAGGATGGTGTGTGAAGGCAGAGCTTGCAGACTGAGAAATCTGGGCTTCCAAGTGGACGTCTCTTTAAATCTTGGACCCTAGAAGGTGGCAATGGAGGCTCAAATGCCTGGCATACTGCATAATGTCTCATTTTGGTTGCTGCCATGGAGAAGGCTCTGAGCAGAGAGAGGGCTCAGGGTGGGTCGGCTGGCTGGCTGCCCAGGGCTCTTGTTGCCACAGACTGGATGTTTATGTGCCCTTCCCCCCATTCATATCTTGAAACCCTAACCCCCAGTGCGATGGGATTGGGAGGTGATTAGGTCATGAGGGTGGAGCCTTATGAATGGGATTAGTGCCCTTATAGAAGAGACCTCAGCGAGCTCCCTGTCCCTCCACGTGAGGGCATAGCGAGAAGATGGCTGCTTATGGACCAGGAAGCTGCACTCACCTGAAACTGAATCTGCCAATGTCTTGATGGACTTCTTAGCCTCTAGAACTGTGAGAAGTAAATTTCTGTTACGTGCAAATCACCCAGTCTATAGTACTTTGTTTTAGCAGCTGGACTGGACTAAATACCCGTCTATATTATGATCCGATGGTGGTCTTATCGAATTTTTTTTTAATACCTTATATTTTAGTCTCAGGTTCACAGCAAAATTGAGGGGCCAATAGAAAGATTTCCCCTACACCCGCTGCCTCAACACATGCATGGCCTTCCCCATTATCAACATCCTTCTCCAGATGATACATTTGTTGCAATTGACGACCCTACATTGATACATCATAATCACCCAGAGTCCATGGGTTACCTTCGGGTTCACTCTTGGTGTTGTACATACTATGTGTTTGTACAGATGCATAATGACATGTATGCGCCATTCGAGTGTCATATAGGTAGTTTCACTGCCCTGAGATTGCCTCGTGCTCCGCCAATCCATCCCTCCCTCCCCGCTAGTCTTACTGGATTTTCAGCAAGAATTACATTATTTTGCATATGGGACAGGGCATGTGTAGAGGTGCATGCATCTGTTTTTATCTACTTGCATCATAAGACCATAAGTTAG
>NW_026711902.1:0-27781 GCF_026419965.1 Kogia breviceps
TCACCTTACCTTTGATAAAGGAGGCAAGAATATACAACGTAGAAAAGACAGCCTCTTCAACAGTGGTGCTGGGAAAACTGGAGAGTTACAGGTAAAAGAATGAAATTAAAACACTCTCTAACATCATACACAAAAATAAAGTCAAAATGGATTAAAAGCCTAAATGTAAGGAGAGACAGTATAAACCTCTTAAAGGAAAACATAGGCAGAACACTCTATGACATAAATCACAGCAATATCCTTTTTGACCCACCTCTTAGAGAAATGGAAATAAAAACAAAAATAAACAAATGGGACCTAATTAAACTTAAAAGCTTTTGCACCGCAAAGGAAATCATAAACAAGATGAAAAGACAACCCCCCTATGGTATTTGTTTTTCTCTTTCTGACTTCACTCTGTATGACATACTCTACGTCCACACAGTATGCTAACACATATATATGGAATCTAAAAAAAAAAAAATGATTATGAAGAACCTAGGGGCAAGATGGGAATAAAGATGCAGACCTACTAGAGAATGGAGTTGAGGACACGGGGAGGGGGAAGGGTAAGTTGGGACAAAGTGAGAGAATGACATGGACATATATACAATGTAAAATTTATAGCTAGTGGGAAGCAGATGCATAGCACAGGGAGATCAGCTCGGTGTTTTGTGATCACCTAGAGGGGTGGGATAGGGAGTGTGGGAGAGAGATGCAAGAGGCAAGAGATATGGGGATATATGTATACTTATAGCTGATTCACTTTGTTATAAAGCAGAAACTAACACAACATTGTAAAGCAATTATACTCCAATAAAGATGTTAAAAAAAAAAGACAACCCTCAGAAATGGAGAAAATATTTGCAAATGAAGCAACTCACAAAAGATTAATCTCCAAAATTTACAAGCAGCTCAATATCAAAAAAACAAACAACCAAATCCAAAAATGGGCAGAAGACCCAAATAGTCATTTCTCCAAAGAGGATATACAGATTGCCAACAAACATATGAAAGGATGTTCAACATCACTAATCATTAGAGAAATGCAAATCAAAACTACAATGAGGTATCACCTCACACCAGT
Source organism: Kogia breviceps (assembly GCF_026419965.1). Classification (NCBI taxonomy): domain Eukaryota; kingdom Metazoa; phylum Chordata; class Mammalia; order Artiodactyla; family Physeteridae; genus Kogia; species Kogia breviceps. The sequence continues at coordinate 1,067 of NW_026711902.1, forward strand.
CAGAATAGCCATCATCAAAAAATCTACAAACAATAAATGCTAGAGAGGGTGTGGAGAAAAGGGAATCCTCTTGCACTGTTGGTGGGAATGTAAATTGATACAGCCACTATGGAGAACAGTATGGAGTTTCCTTAAAAAATGAAAAATAGAACTACCATACAACCCAGCAATCCCACTACTGGGCATATACCCTGAGACAACCATAATTCAAAAAGAGTCATGTACCACAATGTTCATTGCAGCTGTATTTACAATAGCCAGGACATGGAAGCAACCTAATTGTCCATCAATAGATGAATGGATAAAGAAGATGTGGCACAGATATACAATGGAATATTACTCAGCCATAAACAGAAATGAAATTGAGTTATTTGTAGTGAGGTGGATGGACCTAGAGTCTGTCATACAGAGTGAAGTAAGCCAGAAAGAGAAAAACAAATACCCTATGCTAACACATATATATGGGAAAATATTTTTTTAAAAAGGTCATGAAGAACCTAGGGGCAGGGTGGGAATAAAGACGCATTCCTACTAGAGAATGGACTTGAGGATACTGGGAGGGGGAAGGGTAAGCTGGGACAAAGTGAGAGAGTGGCATGGACATATATTCACTACCAAATATAAAATACATAGCTAGTGGGAAGAAGCCGCATAGCACAGGGAGATCAGCTCGGTGCTTTGTGACCACCTAGACGGGTGGAAAAGTGAGGGTGGGAAGGAGGGAGATCCAAGAGGGAAGAGATATGGGGATATATGTATATGTATAGCTGATTCACTTCTGTTATAAAGCAGGAACTAACACACCATTGTAAAGCAATTATACTCCAATAAAGATGTTTAAAAAAACCACACAATACCATTTGCAATCACTCCAAAGAAAATGAAATGTTCAGGTCTAAATTGAATAAAATGTACACAATTTGTGTGTTAAAAATTACAAAACTGATGGAAAAAATCAAAAACCTAAATAAATGGAGAGATACAGGTATTGCTTTCTGCCTGTTATCAGAGGTTTTTTTTTCTGTGTTTACCTCTCCACCTCCACCACCTCCACTTGGGGTACATTAGAGGTCAAGAGGGCACCAGGGGGAGACATCATAGGCACCTCATAATGCCATGATATTATTTCCATCTGTGACAATTTACATTAGGTTCCACTGATCTCATTCTTCGAAACCTAAACCATTTGTGAGCTCACAAATGGTACTGGTAGCCATTTCTAGTTAATGTTTCTAGAACTCATTAATTCAACAAATACTTATTGGGCACCCACCAATAATGCACTCAGTGCTGTGGGTACAGAAAAACAGACACAATGCCTTTCATAGGAGATTAAAAAAAATTTTTTTTTAAATATCCAGTGCCTACTTGAAAAGATCTAATCTCATAGCTTCTATAGTGATCAATAGGATAAATCTCAGCTTAGGAAGGTACAAATGAAAAAGAGTGTTTTTGTAGAAAAATTAACCCAAATCTTAGTTTTCTTCTGAGGCTAATACATTTAGTGAAAATACACGAAAATGTGCTGTTTTCACAACTCTTTTTCTTCTAAATTGATTCAGAGATCTAGGAGTTTGTTGTTCCTTCCTATTGGTGTTCCAGGGCCTGATCGATCTGTCTCAACTGTGCCCTGAGTACTCACACCAGGCCAGCTTAATAATATGCTGACTCATTATCATTCTTGACCAGCCAACCAAATCTTACTCCAAGGACATCACTGAATGCAGTCACCATGGAGGTAAATTCTGAGCCAAAATGCTACCCATCCCTAGCTCAGGATCTGTGGAATATGGAGCAAGAAGGGTCAGTTAGATCTTGATTCAAATCCTCCCATCTCTTATCTCCTCTGTGGCTGGGTCCAGTTCTATAAGCTCACTGGATCCTCAAATTCCTTTCTATGATGGAGATATAAAAGAAAAAAATCTTCTTTATGGGGATAATAGAAAATTTAAATGAACTAAACATTAGTCAGAGTTGCAAAGCGTGTAAATATGTACTTGAGAAAACATTCAATTTGTCCCTCACAATCCTCTGCTCTTCCAACATGGACAAGTTACTCTGGGGTTCTTCTCCAAAGTTAGAGAGATCTTAGCTCCCCTGAAACAGGCCCAGGTAAGTCTTACATGTCCAAAATTTCTCGTCAATCAGACCAGTTTAGATAGAAACCTACACATCTCATCTTAACCATTTCAACCCACCCCCCTCTTCAACCCAGGTTAGTCCCCAGCACCCTGTCCTCTCTGGGATCCTAACATCTCCAGCCACACATTCAGTATATGATTTCCTGGGCCAGCATGGGTACCACGTGCATGCTGAGGCTCTCTACCCAGTTCTTGTATAGCTCCAGCCTCAGGATGGGTACCACCTCCCAGTTTCATCAAACCATATGGTCCTTAGTGAAATATTGATATTTTGCCTACATGTTCAGTTAGTATCCCAGTAGAAGGAAAGACTAGGCCATCAAGCTCTTAGACATAACCTCACATGTGATATTGTATTCACTGCTCCTTGATATAAATAAGAAAGCCACAGGTCCCCCAAATTTATTCCCACCCTAACTGGGCTAATTATACCTCTTCTATGTTTCCACTGGCTTGCTCTGGGCATCTCAGTCATTGCATTTAACTCTCTGGAGTATAGGTCCATTCACCCATCAGCCAGTCTCACCCAGCAAAACGTGAACTCCTTCATGGCTGGGAAGGTGTTTTGTTCATCTTTATATGTCCAGTAGCCAGCACAGTGCATGCCATGTGTGCCCAATAAATATTTGTTGAATGAATAAAATAAGTCCCCTAAATGAATGAAAAATTCCTCCTGTAAGCATGCCATCTAAACACTGTACCTCTGAGCACATAGGCCTAGCATTTCCCCATGGTGTCATAAATGGATGAGGCTGCCTGAACAATTGTACAGGATAAACTGGCTGCCTTCTGGGCTTTTCTCTTAAATGCAGACTGCTATCAAGGCTGCTAATACTGTTTCCCTGGGTGTACCACAGAGGATGCCAGGCTTTATTAATCTAAGGTGTTTGCTTCATGTAACAACTTGCTTCTTAATGAGCTTGTTTATCTCACCATCTTGGATGCTAATATTGTTGAGAGGGAAGCATGCTGATTAACTGTTACCAAGCAAAGATGAAAATCTCCAGGGAGAGCATCAAATACATTCTATGTGTTAACAATTAGTCAATATCTAAGCTCTCTTTCAAGAGAAAAGAAAAGAAAGGGAATAAAGGGAAAGGAATGGCTTTAAGATGAGCAATAAAAAGTTGTTTGTACTTTCTTTTCTAAGCTTCTGGCAAGGTCCATGAACCAAACTGATAATCTTAAACTCTGTCTTGCAGGTTGAGGCCAGGGACTTACTGGGCTACCGGCTCACCCCTCAGCCACCCACTCTGCAGGAAAACATACTCTGAATACAAAGGCAAGGTTGAAGGTTGAACAGTCCATCCTTATCAATGTTTCAATTTGTAATTTGAGAAACAGAGCACTTCCCTCAGAGAATGGCTTCTGTGCTGGTTATTCCCTATTTGCTAACTGCCTCCCTCCTCATTCTCCTATCTCCTCTGCCCTACTCTGGGACCCAGAGGCTGGCTTCCTTCCCTCTGGCTTTTGCTGGATTTGGCCACCAGTCAGCAGTACAAGATCAGAGGGTGGGAAGTCCGAGTCCTCTCATGTCCCACCTTGCTGTGATGTCCAGTTCCCTAGCAGGAACTGCCTGTTTCCAGGGCTGCTGTTCCTCTCTGCTGGCTCTCATTGAGCTCCAGTACACAATCTCTTTCCCTTTCCCCTGAGTCCTTGGGGCTGTAAAAGACTCCTACTGTGGGTAATCTCTGGGTGCCTCAATTTATCTTCTCTTTGGCTTTAACCTTGCCCACACCTCCTTAAACGGAACTTTTACTCAAATTTCTTACTTTGAGCCATCTGAGATGAGTACCTATACACCCTACTGTCTCAAGTCAGAGGATGTGGTCCCTTTTTATTCTTTTCATATCGTGTCCCTCTATGGTGTTTTCACATTTTGCAAAATATTTCCAATTCCAGCACATCTCAGCCCCACAGGGATTCTGTGACCTAGGCAGGGTGGGTTGTTATCCCCATTTCTTACCCTCCATCAGATAAGAAAGCTGAGACTCAGAGGCTAGTCACATAGGCCTCTCCCATGGAGGGAAAACCTTATTGGAAAAATAACACATCAATCCACACTGAAACTAGAAAATTTAAATCATTCTCTATCCTCTTTTCTCTCAAAGTTCTTGAGAAGGTGAGAGGGAATGGGAACAAAGCACAAAAGGAGAGATGGACCTTCAATGGAAGCGGGGGCATTGCCTCCATTTAAACAGGCTGGAAGGCAGGATATATGGCTACACATGCAGTGGTTTGGAAGAACTGGCTGGATGAGAAGGACCTTATTTTTTTCCAACTGTATCTTTGAAATAAGATCACCAGCTAGGGGATAGTGGCAGAGACTGGAGGGAAAGGAAGGAAGGTGTAAAAGAGTCATCTCAGAGAGTGGGAAGGTGAATTTCTACATTTAGGAAAATATAGTTGGATTGTTTGGCTAATGTATTCTTTTGAGATTAGCCAAACAATCCAACTATATTTTCCTAAATGTAGAAATGTATTCTTTTGAGATTTTTGGTAATAAGTTTGAAGAAGTCCAGTAAGCAGAGTTCTCTGTGTGTTTTCTTCACCCTCTCCTTCCTTCTCTCTGTCTCTCTGTCTCTCTCTACAATTCTCAGCTTCTCTGCTGTGGGCATACAGTAAATGGATGCTTGATTTTAACCAAGTTGGAACCCTGCCAGTTGTTTACCAGAAGGGATGGGGAGAGAAGTTAAAATTTTTTTATAAAGGAGTGGCTTCAGTACTAGAATATGGAATCCAGGTAAAGAAGAAATAATGACATTATAAAGATAAGGACAGTAGAAAAACTGGTAGGCCCAATGGTTGGTGATCTTCATGGGGTAGAAGGTAACACTTGAGTAAATTAGCTGAAAGTGTAGAACTTTGTGCTTGGAATCAAGATTTTGGATGATCTTGTTATGCTCAATGTCTTATCTTTTTTTTAACCTTAGCATTTAGCACAGTGCTTGGCATATAGCCGGAAGCACCAGAATGAAGTTTGCAAAAGTGGATGAATTGTCAGTATCAGGAGAAACCACCCTGTGGAAGGGACAGATATTTTCCCTCTGCTGTTCATTTATTTATTATTTTTTTTTAATTTTTATTTATTTATTTATTTATTTTTGTTTGTAAAAGCAAAATTTTATTTTATTTTATTTTATTTTTAACATCTTTATTGGAGTATAATTGTTTCACAATAGTGTGTTAGTTTTTCCTTTACAACAAACTGAATCAGTTATACATATACATATGTTCCCATATCTCTTCCCTCTTGCATCATCCTCTCTCCCACCCTCCCTATCCCACCCCTCCAGGTGGTCACAAAGCACAGAGGTGATCTCCCTGTGCTATGCAGCAGCTTCCCACTAGCCATCTAATTTACATTTGATAGTGTATATATGTCCCTGCCACTCTCTCACTTCGTCACAGCCCACCCTTCCCCCTCCCCATATCCTCAAGTCCATGCTCGAGTAAGTCTGTGTTTTATTCCCATCCTACCACTAATCTCTTCATGACATTTTTTTCCCTTAGAGTCCATATATATGTGTTAGCATACGGTATTTGTTTTTCTCCTTCTGACTTACTTCACTCTGTATGACAGACACCAGGTTCATCCACCTCATTATAAATAACTCAGTTTCATTTCTTTTTATGGCTGAGTAATATTCCATTGTATATATGTGCCACAGCTTCTTTATCCATTCATCTGTTGATGGACACTTAGGTTGCTTCCATGTCCTGGCTATTGTAAATAGAGCTGCAATGAACATTTTGGTACATGACTCATTTTGAATTATGGTTTTCTCAGGGTATATGCCCAGTAGTGGGATTGCTGGGTCGTATGGTAGTTCTATTTGTAGTTTTTTAAGGAACCTCCATACTGTTCTCCATAGCGGCTGTATCAATTTACATTCCCACCAGCAGTGCAAGAGGGTTCCCTTTTCTCCACACCCTCTCCAGCATTTATTGTTTCTAGAGTTTTTGATGATGGCCAATCTGACTGCTGTGAGATGGTATCTCATTGTAGTTTTGATTTGCATTTCTCTAATGATTAATGAGGTTGAGCATTCTTTCATGTGTTTGTTAGCAATCTGTATATCTTCTTTGGAGAAATGTCTATTTAGTTCTTCTGCCCATTTTTGGATTGGGTTGTTTGTTTTTTTGTTATTTGTTCCCCGCACCTTCCTCTCTCTTAGATCTCTCACCTCAATTGCCCTCCTCAGAGTGGCCACAGGACAAAGTAAAATCCGTCATTAATGGCAAAATGACAGCAAGTGTGCCATACACTGGCTCCAATGACAGTGCCAAGGGAGTGAGATAGAACCCAGTGCTATTTTGGCTGCGAATGTACTATCAGAAAAAATTTCATTGAGGAAATATAGGGCCATAACAGGAAACAGAGGCAGTGGCATTTTAGGTGGGGGAGCCCTAAAATGCCATGCCCTCTGTTTCCTGTAATGGCCCTATCATTTCCTCAATGAAATTTTTCTGAAGTCCTTCAGCCAAAATAGCACTGTTTCTCTCACACCCATGGCATATCATTGGAGCCAGTGTATGGCACTTGCTTCATTTTGCCTTAATGACTGATTTTATTTGTCTTTGCCACATGAGGAGAGTTTCCAAATCTGATTAGGTTTTGTGTGCCCCATGATCCCTCTACAAATCTTTGATGAGTAAATAAACGAATAACTGGAGTTTTCCAAAGAAAGGCACTATCTAATGGTAAGTCAACCAGGTTCTGGTTTAGGGTGAAGGAAACAATAGACATAATGAAGAGTGAGCTTTTCTGGAGCTCAGAGAACAAAGTAAATCCCTGTATTTATCAGCAGAGAGAGAAATTGAAAGTATTGACTCAAAGAATCAGGCTATTAGGTTAACATTTCCATAATGACAGAATAGGATCCCTAGCACTCTGCTTCTCTGTGTTCCTCCAGCTGCTTCTTGATCTCTGGCCACCACAAATCTACTAATGTTTGCTCGATATATTAAAATTAATAATAGCAACAATAACAGCTAACATCTGTATAGTGTTTAATTGTGCTTTTCACACTTGTCCTGGTTATTTCTCACATTCTGTGAAGTTCATTTGTAAATACCCATTTTTATTTGTAAAAACCCATTTTTATAGGCAAACAAACTGAGGCACAAAGAGATTATGCTATTTGTCTAAGGATATATCACTGGTAAGTAAGTAAATGAAAATCTCAGATCCAAATCATGTGAATCCAAATCTCATAGGTTTTAATTTTTTAAATTATTTCTTAAAGAACCCCCGTGATGCCACAAGGGTATGTATTACTCTGAATTTCATACTGGAGTATTGGGAGATGGAGGCCCAAAGGAAATTGGTTAACACAAACCCAGAGAACCCAGGTCTCTCGTCGCTCAACCCAGAACATCTCCAGCCAAGACACAGCACACCTCTAGGTAGTAAGAACATGGAGAACCCTTCCAACTTTTCATTCTGAATCTTCTATTCTTCATTAGTAACGGGACCCATATCTTGAGTTCTAAGGTAATTCATTAAAAATGGGCCCATCACTTCCATGGAGAAAGTGACTCCCAGTCGAGGAAAATTGACCACATGAAAGAGACCCTTGAAAGAGAGTCATTTTGAGGTCAGAGGTGAGGGGTTATCCCAGCTTCCTGAGTCTGGAGGGTCACTGGGGGTGAGAGTTTTAGCTATAGGCTTAACATGAGGCAGGAGCAAAGAAATTTAAAAAGAAAAAAGATGGAAGTAGAAGTAGATTCTTTAAAATCCTGCAGTTTTTTTTAATGGAAGTATGATGAAAGGCTAGTGTGAAGAAGAAAAAGAAAAGAGATATAAAAATTAATTCGCAGGAGGCAGATACCTGCACATAAAGAAATGAGAGTAGGAAGTTCACTCAATATTTGTTTCAGTTCCCACATCCATGAAATGAGTTGGGACCATCTTTCCCTGCATAACTGAGGGATTATTTTCAGGATCCAGCAAGATCATGTGATGATCTTGATGTACTACTGCAGCCAACGATTGCCTCGAGGCCACTAGTAGCCATCTGTGCCATGTGTGCCTGCCGCCAATTAATGTGACTCTGTCTCTCAAACCAGGACCCAAGAATATTCTCAAGAGTGTAAGTGATTCTACAAGAAGTTTTATATTTTACATTTACATTTTGATAGTAATCTAAAAGATCTTCATCTAACCATTTTTAAAAAACCATCTAAATAAAACCTCATGACCTAGTTCTGCCCGTTGATCCCTGGTACCCACATGTAGGCTTGTATATAATGGCTTTGCTGGTTTGTCCTCTTCTCCTTGACCTCTCAAAGCGAGAATGTCCCCTGCCTTTACTCTGTTGATGCCTCTGACTCTGCTCCTCGGTCCTTTTCTCTTCTTTATTTATACTCACTCATTTAGTGATCTTATCCAATCACATGGCCTTAAGTATCATATATGAGCTGACAACACCCAAATGTATACCTCTGACCCAGAGCTCTCTCCTGAACCTCAGCCCAACTGCCTATTCGACACCTCCACTTGGATATCCTATCGGGTGACCTTATGTCTCGGGTGAACTGAGACAGTTCTGAATGACTCCTGTTGCTCCAGCATGATTATTAATAGTGTCTCCTTTCTCCTCCACACTCAAAAGTGTCCTGGTTTGGACAGTAAGTTATATGATCACCCTGCCAACAGGCTTCCAAAACTTAACACGTCCAAACTGAATGCTTGATCTCCACAAAATGGCCCCATCCACTTGTCTTCCCTATTCCAGTCGAAGGCAGCTAAATCCATCCAGTGGTCAAGCCAAAGACTCTTAGTCTCTCTTTTTCTTTCACTCCACCTTCAAACCAAAGGGAAAATCCCTTGATTCTTCAAATCTGACCATTAGCTGTACCCCCTCGGCTGCTACCATCCTGGCCTGTACCACCACAATCTTTCTTACACCTCTTTGCAAAGGTCTTCTAATCCAGCCCTCTTCCCTACAGTATAACCTCAACACAAAAGCCAGGGTGCTATAACTTAACGGTAGCTCAGACATATCATGCCTCAACTTAGAGGCCTCCAATGAGATCCATTTCTTCCAGAGTAAAAGCCAGAGTCCTTACAATGACCCATGTGGGCCCAGGAGATCTGGCTTCCCCATTACCTCTCTGACTACTTTCCCCCATCACTCACTCCCATCTGGCAATACCAGCCTCTTTGCCAGGCACTTGCAGCCTCAGTACTGCCTCTTCCCTCTCCCTGCAAATATTTTTCACCTCTTTCAAGTCTTTGCTAAAATTTAACTTTCTCAATGAGTCCTAATGGTGCCATTCTATTTTAAATTGCAGCACTCGACCACATCCCCACCCTAATTCTCAATCCATGTACCTTGTTTATTTTTTTCTCTTCATAACACTTCTTAGTTTCTTACACACTATACACTTTACATATTTATTAATCTTCTTGTTTATTGACTGTCTCCCCCATTACAATGTAAGCTCCACAAGGGCAAAGATATTTCTTTCTGTTTTGTTCAGTGATGTAGTTTTAGTGCAGTTTTTAGTGTAGAACACTCTCTGGAACATAGTAGGTGCTCAGTAAATAATTTTAAATAATACTGTCTTATTTGCCCTAAGCTAAGAAGAAAATAATTTAGGAGGATGTATTACAGAAATGATGTCTTCTTATAAGTGAAAAGCATATGATGTCACAGAGTAAAAGTTTCACACTTGTTTGACTTTTAAAAAGTAGTGACAGAAATGAGTCCTCATGTGGCAGATGAGAGATAAGCATGATGAACTCAAAAGAATTACCCCTTAGCACTCAGTACCTTATTCACTTTTAGAGGATCAAATTATTTTAACAACCCAACATTAACCATCACATTAAAGTAATGCCCATTTGAATTGAATTACACTGTAGCTTCATTTAGACTTTATTTATAAATTTATTTTGGTTTTATAATTGTATAGAAATTAATAAACATAAGAAGTAGTTTCATATATACTCATTATTTAAAACACACACAAAATAATAATTTAAGTTAGTCCTCTGGATCCATAGAAGATTTTCTTCCTTTAAAAAAGACCCATAGGATACCTTCAAGATGACGGAGGAGTAAGACGTGGAGGTCACCTTCCTCCCCACAAATACATCAGAAACACATCTACACGTGGAACAACTCCTACAGAACACCTACTGAACGCTGGCAGAAGACCTCAGACTTTCCAAAAGGCAAGAAAATCCTCACATATCTGGGTAGGGCAAATGGAAAAAGAGAAAACAGAGACAAAAGAGTAGGGACGGGACCTGCACCTCTGGGAGGTAGCTGTGAAGGAGGAAAAGTTTCCACACACTAGGAAACCCCTTCACTGGTGGAGACGGGGGTTGGTGGAGGGGAAGCTTCAGAGCCATGGAGGAGAGCACAGCAACAGGGGTGCAGAGGGCAAAGCGGAGAGATTCCCACACAGAGGACCGGTGCCGATCAGCACTCACCAGCCCAAGAAGCTTGTCTGCTCACCCACCGGAATGGGTGGGGCCTGGGAGCTGAGGCTTGGGCTTCGGTCGGATCCCAGGGAGAGGACTGGCAGCGCGAACACAGCCTGAAGGGGTTAGTGCACCACGGCTAGCCGGGAGGGAGTCTGAGAAAAAGTCTGGAACTGCCTAAGAGGGAATAGACCATTGTTTCAGGGTGTGTGAGGAGAACGGATTCAGAGCACCGCCTAAATGAGCTCCAGAGATGGGCACGATCCATGACTATCAGTGTGGAGACCAGAGATGTGGATGAGACGCTAAGGCTGCTGCCGCTGCAACCAAGAAGCCTGTGTGCGAGCACAGGTCACTATCCACACCTCCCCTCCTGGGAACCTGTGTAGCCCGCCACTGCCAGGGTCCCATGATCCAGGGACAACTTCCCCGGGAGAATACACGGCGCACCTCAGGCTGGTGCAACATCATGCTGGCCTCTGCCACCACAGGCTCACCCTGCATTCCGTACCCCTCCCTCCCTACAGCCTGAGTGAGCCAGAGACCCCTAATCAGCTGCTACTTTAACCCTGTCCTGTCTGGGCGGGAAACAGATGCCCTCAGGCAACCTACATGCAGAGGCTGGGTCAAATCCAAAGCTGAACCCCAGGAGCTGTGCGAACAAAGAAGGGAAAGGGAAATCTCTCCCAGTAGCCTCAGGGGCAACAGATTAAATCTCCACAATCAATTTGATGTACCCTGCATCTGTGGAATACCTGAATAGACAATGAATCATCCCAAAATTGAGGCAGTGGACTTTGGGAGCAACTATAGACTTGGGGTTTGCTTTCTGCATCTAATTTGTTTCTGGTTTTATGTTTATTTTAGTTTAGTATTTAGAGTTTATTATTGGTAGATTGGTTTATTGATTCAGTTGCTCTCTTCCTTAAAAAAAATATATTTTTCCCTTTTTTCTCTTTTTGTGAGTGTGCATGTGTATTTTTCTTTGTGTGATTTTGTCTGTATAGCTTTGCTTTTACCATTTGTCCTAGGGTACTGTCTGTCCTTGTATTATTTTGTTTTGTTTGTTTGTTTGTTTTAAGTATAGTTTTTAGAGCTTGTTATCATTGGTGGATTTGTTTGGTTGCTCTCTTCCTTCTCTATTTCTTTTATTATGACTTTAATTTTTAATAATTTTTTTAAATGACTTTATTTTAATTACTTAATTTATATCTTTTTTCACCCCTTTACTTCAGAGCTGTGTGGCTGACAGAGGCTTGGTGCTCTGACCAGTTGTCAAATCTGTGCTGCTGAGGTGGAAGGGCCACAGTCAGGACATTGGTTCACCTGAGACCTCCTGGCTCCACGTAATATCAAATGTCAAAAGCTCTCCCAGAGAACTCCATTTCAATGCTAAGACCCAGCTCCAGTAAACAACCAGCAAGTTACAGTGCTGGACACCCTATGCCAAACAACTAGCAAGACAGGAACACAACCCCACCCATTAGCAGAGAGGCTGCCTAAAATCATAATAAGATCACAGACACCCCGAAACACACCACTGGAAACAGTTCTGCCCACCAGAAAGAAAAGATCCACCCTCATTCACCAGAACATAGGCACCAGTCCCCCCCACCAGGAAGCTTACACAACCCACTGAACCAACCTTAGCCACTGGGGGCAGACACCAAAAACAACAGGAAATACAAACCTGCAGCCTGTGAAAAGGAGACCCCAAACACACTAAGTTAAACAAAGTGAGAAGACATAAAAACACACAGCAGATGAAGGAGCAAGATAAAAACCCACCAGACCAAACAAATGAAGAGGAAATAGGCAGTCTACCTGAAAAAAATTCAGAGTAATGATAGTAAAGATGATCCAAAATTATGGAAATAGAATGGAGAAAATACAAGAAGCGTTTAACAGGGACCTAAATTAACTAAAGAGCAAACAAGCAATGATGAACAACACAACAAATGAAATTAAAAATTCTCTAGAAGGAATCAATAGCAGAATAACTGAGGCAGAAGAATGGATAAATGACCTGGAAGATAAAATAGTGGAAATAACTACCACAGAGCAGAATAAAGAAAAAGGAATGCAAAGAATTGAGGACAGTCTCTGAGACATCTGGGACAACATTAAATGCACCAACATTTGAATTATAGGGGTCCCAGAAGAAGAAGAGAAAAAGAAAGGGACTGAGAAAATATTAGAAGAGATTATAGTTGAAAACTTCCTTAACATGGGAAAGGAAATAGTCAAGTCCAGGAAGCACAGAGAGACCCATACAGGATAAATCCAAGGAGAAACACACCAAGACACATATTAATCAAACTATCAGAAGTTAAATACAAAGAAAAATATTAAAAGCATCAAGGCAAAAACAAGAAATAACATAAAATGGAATCCCCATAAGGTTAACAGCTGATCTTTCAGCAGAAACTCTGCAAGCCAGAACACAGTGGCAGGACATATTTAAAGTGATGAAATGGAAAAACCTACAACCAAGATTACTCTACCCAGCAAGGATCTCACTCAGATTCGATGGAGAATTTAAAACCTTTGCAGACAAGCAAAAGCTAAGAGAATTCAGCACTAACAAACCAGCTTTACAACAAATGCTAACAGAACTTCTCTAGGCAGGAAACACAAGAGAAGGAAAAGACTTACAATAACAAACCCAAAACAATTAACAAAATGGTAATAGGAACATACATATCAATAACTACCTTAAATGTAAATAGATTAAATGCTCCAACCAAAAGACATAGACTGGCTGAATGGATAGAAAAACAAGACCCGTATATATGCTGTCTACATGACACCCACTTCAGATCTAGGGACACATACAGACTGAAAGTGAGGGGATGCAAAAAGATATTCCATGTAAATGGCAATCAAAAGAAAGCTGGAGTAGCAATTCTCATGTAAGAAAAAATAGACTTTAAAATAAAGACTATTACAAGAAACAAAGAAGGACACTACATAATAATTAAGGGATCAATCCAAGAAGAAGATATAACAATTGTAAATATTTATGCACCCAGCATAGGAGCACCTCAATACATAAGGTAAATGCTAACCACCATAAAAGGGGAAATTGGCAGTAACACAGTCATAGGAGGGGACTTTAACATCCCACTTTCACCAATGGCCAGAGCATCCAAAATGAAAATAAATAAGGAAACACAAGCTTTAAATGATACATTAAATGAGATGGATTTAATTGATATTTAAAGGACATTCCAGCCAAAAACAACAGAATACTCTTTCTTCCCAAGTGTTCATGAAACACGCTCCAGGATAGATCATATATTGGGTCACAAATCAAGCCTTGGTAAATTTAATAAAATTGAAATCATACCAAGTATCTTTTCCAATGACAATGCTATGAGACTAGATATCAATTACAGGAAAAAATCTGTAAAAAATACAAACACATGGAGGCTAAACAATACACTACTTAATATCCAAGAGATCACTGAAGAAATCAAAGAGGAAATCAAAAAATACCTGTAAACAAATGACAATGAAAGCACAATCACCCAATACCTATGGGATGCAGCAAAAGCAGTTCTAAGAGGGAAGTTGATAGCAATACAATCCTACCTCAAGGAACAAGAAACATCTCAAATAAACAACCTAACTTTACACCTAAAGCAACTAGAGAAAGAAGAACAAAAAAAAACCCAAAGGTAGAAGAGGGAAATAAATCATATAGATCAGATCAGAAATAAATGAAAAAGAAATTAAGGAAACAATAGCAAAGATCAATAAAACTAAAAACTGGTTCTTTAAGAAGATAAACAAAATTGATAAACCATTAGACTCATCAAGAAAAAAAGAGAGAAGACTTAACTGAATAGAATTAGAAATAAAAAAGGAGATGTAACAACTGACACTGCAGAAATACAAAGAATTATGAGAGATTACTACAAGCAACTATATGCTAACAGAATGGACAACCTGGAAGAAATGGACAAATTCTTAGAAAAGGACAATATTCCAAGACTGAACCAGGGAGAAATAGAAAATATAAACAGACTAATCACAAGCACTGAAATTGAAACTGTGGTTAAATATCTTCCAGCAAACAAAAGCCCAGGACCAGATGGCTTCACAGGTGAATTCTACCAAACATTTAGAGAAGAGCTAACACCTATCCTTCTCAAACTCTTCCAAAAGATAGCAGAGGGAGGAACACTCCCAAACTCATTCTATGAGGCCACCATCACCCTGATACCAAAACCAGAAAAAGATGTCACACAAAAAAGAAAACTATAGTCCAATATCACTGATGAACATAGATGCAAAAATCCTCAACAAAATACTAGCAAACAGAATCCAATAGCACATTAAAAATATCATACACCATGAACAAGTGGGGTTTATCCCAGGAATGCAAGCATTCTTCAATATACATAAATCAATCAATGTGATACACCATATTAACCAACTGAAGGAGAAAAAACATATGATCATTTCAATAGATGCAGAATAAGCTTTTTACAAAATTCAACACCTATTTATGATAAAAACTCTCCAGAAAGTAGGCATAGAGGGAACTTACCTCAACATAATAAAGGCCATGTATTACAAACCCACAGGCAACATCATTCTCAATGGTGAAAAACTGAAAGCATTTCCTCTAAGATCAGGAAATAGACAAGGTTGTCCACTCCCACCACCATTATTTAACATAGTTTTGGAAGTTTTAGCCACAGCAATCAGAGAAGGAAAAGAAATAAAAGGAATCCAAATCAGAAAAGAGGTAAATCTGTCACTGTTTGCAGATGACATGATACTATACATAGAGAATCCTAAAGATGCTACCAAAAAACTACTAGAGCCAATCAATGAATTTGGTAAAGTAGTAGGATACAAAATTAATGCACAGAAATCTCTTGCATTCCTATTCACGAATGAAGAAAAATCTGAAAGAGAAATTAAGGAAACACTCCCATTTACCATTGCAACAAAAAGAATAAAATACCTAGGAATAAACCTACCTAAGGAGACAAAAGACCTGTATGAAGAAAACAATAAGATACTGATGAAAGAAATTAAAGATGATACAAACAGATGGAGAGATATACCATGTTCTTGGATTGGAAGAATCAATATTGTGAAAATGACTCTATTACCCAAAGCAATCTACAGATTCAATGCAATCCTATCAAATTACCACTGGCATTTTTTACAGAACTAGAACAAAAAATTTCACAATTTGTATGGAAACACAAAAGACACCGAATAGTCAAAGCAATCTTGGGAAAGAAAAACGGAGCTGGGGGAATCAGGCTCCTGGACTTCAGACTATAGTACAAAGCTACAGTAATCAAGAGAGTATTGTACTGGCACAGAAACTGAAATATAGATCAATGGAACAGGATACAGAGCCCAGAGATAAAGTCACGCACATATGGTCACTTTATTTTTGAAAAAAGAGGCAAGAATATACAATGGTGAAAAGACAGCCTCTTCGGGCTTCCCTGGTGGCGCAGTGGTTGAGAATCCGCCTGCCGATGCAGGAGACACGGGTTCGTGCCCTGGTCCGGGAAGATCCCACATGCCGCGGAGCAACTAAGCCCGTGAGCCATGGCCGCTAGGCCTGCGCGTCCGGAGCCTGTGCTCCGCAACGGGAGAGGCCACAACAGTGAGAGGCCCGCATACCGCAAAAAAAAAAAAAAAAAAAAAGACAGCCTCTTCAATAAGTGGTGCTGGGAAAACTGGACAGCTACATGTAAAGGAATGAAATTAGAACACTCCCTAACACCACACACAAAATTAAACTCAAAATGGATTAAAGACATAAATGTAAAGCCAGACACTATAAAACTCTTAGAGGAAAACATAGGCAGAACACTCTATGACATAAATCACAGCAAGATCCTTTTTGACCCACCTCCTAGAGTAATGGAAATAAAAACAAAAATAAACAAATGGTACCTAATGAAACTTAAAAGCTTTTTGCACAGCAAAGGAAAACATAAACAAGATGAAAAGACAACACTCAGAATGGGACAAAATATTTACCGAGGAAGCAACCAACAAAGGATTAATATCCAAAATTTACAAGCAGCTCTTGCAGCTCAATATCAAAAAAAAAAAAAAAAAAAAAACAACAAACAACCAAATCCATAAATGGGCAGAAGACTTAAATAGACATTTCTCCCAAGAAGATATACAGATTTCCAACAAACACAAAAAAGGATGCTCAACATTACTAATCATTAGAGAAATGCAAATCAAAACTACAATGATGTATCACCTCACACCAGTCAGAATGGCCATCATCAAAAATCTACAAACTTAAATGCTGGAGAGGGTGTGGAGAGAAGGGAACCCTCTTGCACTGTTGGAAGGAATGTAAATAGATAGAGCCACTATGGAGAACAGTATGAATGGTCCTTAAAAAACTAAAAATAAAACTACCATACGACCCAGCAGTCCAACTACTAGGCATATACCCTGAGAAAACCATAATTCAAAAAGAGTCATGTATCACAATGTTCATTGCAGCTCTATATACAATAACCAGGGCTTGGAATCAACCTAAGTGTCCATCAACTGATGAATGGTTAAAGAAGATGTGGCACATTTATACAATGTAATATTAGCCATAAAAAGATATGAAATTGAGTTATTGTAGTGAGGTTGATGGACCTAGAGACTGTCATGCAGAGTGAAGTAAGTCAGAAAGACTAAGACAAATACCATATGCTAACACATATATAAGGAATCTAAAAATATTTAAAATGGTTCTGAAGAACCTAGGGGCAGGGCAGGAATAAAGATGCACACGTAGAGAATGGACTTGAGGACACAGGTAAGGGGAAGAGTAAGCTGGAACAAAGTGAGAGAGTGGCATGGACATATATACACTACCAAATGTAAAATAGATAGCTAGTGGGAAGCAGCCGCATAGCACAGGGAGATCAGCTCGGTGCTTTGTGACCACCTAGAGGGGTGGGATAGCAAGTGTGGGAGGGAGGGAGATGCAAGAGGGAGGAGATATGGGGATATAAGTATATGTATAGCTGATTCACTTTGTTTTAAAGCAGAAACAAACACACCATTGTAAAGCAATTATACTCCAATAAAGGTGTAAAAAGATAAAAAACTAAAAACCCATAAAATTCAGAAAAAATATTGAAAAATACTGAATACTGAGCTAGAGCATATTTGGACTTAGATTTGCCTGTATCAGAGTGACCTCAACCTCTCATCTGTCCAGATGTGAGGCAGATTTGACTCATTGGTAATTCTATCTTCCAGGTCAGCCAAGCTCATTAGCCCACTCATCCCCTGCAGTTCAGTGATTTACCTCGTTAGTCCCTCAAACATAATTAAGTGTCCACCCTGTTCCAGGCAGTGACCTAGATGCTGGGCTGCAAACACGAAGATGGCAGGGTGTCTGTTACTTTGAGCCATTTTAATACCATCTTTCCCACAATCTAATACCATATGTGTAAACTGCAAAGTGCTCCAATGTACATTCACCTTATGAGGCAGGAAAGTCTGACGTAGGAACTGACATTCCCAGAGATGAACCGACTTGTTCAAGGTCACATGGCTAAAAATGTCAGAAGCCAGAACTCAAGCCCCAATATTTAACCCTATACTCTTTAAGTGGTAGCTTCTTCCTTCTATAGCCTCAGCATCTTTGTCTCTATTCTGCTCCCTCTCCCACCTCCTTGATTTCCAACAAGTTTTCCCAGGATTTCTGATGCTCTCTTGCCTCTCAGTGGGAGGACCACAAAACAAGAGTAATGTTTCCTTATACTTTGTGGCCCCCTTCCTTTCTCCCTGCACTGTGAACCTGCAAGAGTAAGTCTAAGGTCTACAGTATGGCATGCAGCCAGGGCCATCGGTAATAACGTGATTTCAAATCCAGAGAGTGCTCGGTGCACCCAGGTCATGTAAATACTCTCATGTTCAGGTGTTTGAAGAGAGTCGCATTATGGATCATGGAAGATGAATGCTGTGTTCCTTTCCTTCTAGTAATATCACATGGCATATGGGGCCAAGACTCCATTCTTCCTGCCTGATCTGATCTGCAGCCCCATGCTCTGCTGTAAATGCCCATCTGCCATCAGCACACAGAGTATCACATAGCTCCCTCAGGGCATCCCACCAGATCCGTTTCTTCCTGGCTTTGTATAATGACAGTCCTTGAAACCAGGAAAGCCCTGTGAGGATCAGGGTACTAGTTTCACTTGGACTTAATATTTTCAGCATCTGCAGTTGTAGCAAGCACATTTGCCCACCGTCAGCTAAAGCCCTGTCCTATATCTACAGCTCAGGCCATTCAAAATGTCTGTGTGGATTGTTTCCCCCTTTGTGTTTCTCTCCTGTCAGTGCACTTGTTAAAAATACTTCACACACATCGGTGTTGGAAGGATTTTTTTTCCTGAATAATACTTTGCATACATATAGCACTTTTCTCTCAGAGCTTTCTCAGAGAAGTTGTTATCCTCACCCTCATTTACTAGATGAGAAAATTGATGAGCAGGGAAGTTATAGTTTTGCCTGACAATAATACACTGAGAAGGGGTGGAATTTCCCGAGAATTATGGTGTAAGCAAAACAGAAGTACGACCTCAGGACAGAGGACACAGCATACGGGGCCATGTGCCACTAGGTTTACATTCACTTTGTTATACAGCAGAAACTAACACAACATTGTAAACAATTATACTCCAAAAAAGATGTTAAAAAATAAAAAACAGACTTGAAGAAATAAAATAAAATGATTTTTAAAAATGATATCCATCGGCAAGTATGTGGTAGATGCTCAATAAACATTTGTTTTATGAGTGGTTGACAAAATGCCGTCACACTATCTCACTTTGTCCTCAAAACTGCTCAGCGTGGTAAAGTGGAACAGGTATAATTATGCCAAATCTATAGAGAAAACACTGAGGGACTGCAAAGCTCTCAACATTACACAGCTCAGAACATAACAAAGGTTTCTAACTATAAAATCATGGTCCTTAGTATTTGGAATCAGTTTCGAATTCTGATTCTATCACTTACTAGCTGTATCATTTAGGTAGTAAATAGCAGTAATAAGAATACTGTTTTGGGAGTTTTGATGAAAATTAGAGATAATTTCTTAAAGGATCTAGCATAATGCTTGTCTCAGAATAGATGACTAATGAATGCCTTATTTTATACTAAATCACCTCTAGATATGATCCTTCTTATTTAAAAAAACTATATTCTGGCAGCAGAAATGACATGTACAGAGAGATGTAAATAAAAACTTATCAAACAGAATTCATAAACGACATCAGTACCCTATAGCAGGGGAGGCTGGAGGCAATGGGAAGGTGGGGAGGGGCTGCTAGTACAGCCAGCTTTGGACCAAATGGGGCAGCCTTGGATAATTCTCCTTTGGTGCTCCCTCCAACCAACATCTATCTGCTCTGCAGTTCCTTCTGTGATGCACAGACTTTACAGTGGTCCACAGAGCACTGAGTTTTACCTTAGTTCCCCTTAACTCTTCCCAACTTTATCAACTTTACTCAACTATTAACAGGTGAGCCTTTTCCTTCTTCTCAGTCTGGTCATCCACAAGGCTGACATCACAGGAGGCTGATGAAATTGGTGGTCTCAAGACCCATCCTAGTGGGAAGGGATTCTGGAGTCATTCAGTGTTCAGCAGGAGTTGTACTGGCATTGGGACTATGATATGGTGGCCATACAGTGGAGATACGGTGGCCAGCCTTGAGGCTCTCACATTTCATATGGGGAGAAAGATAAGTAAATTAAAATTCAAGGAAAACTTCTTACTGTATATAATTGGGATGGATAAAGCTTCATGAAAGAGAATGTTTGGAGCCACTCTTACAAGCTACTGTTAATGAGTTCAGGTTCTGGTGAACAACAACCCTGGAATTATTATTCCTATTTAATTTAATTAATTAATTATTTAATGGCTACACCACATGGCATGTGGGATCTTAGTTGCCCGACCAGGGATTGAATCCATACCCCTGCACTGGGAGCAAGGAATATTAACCACTAGACTATCGGGGAAATCCCATTTTTCCTATCTTAGAGTTGAGGAAACTGAGATTTGAGGAGGCTAAATAGCATATCCAAGGTTTGGCTAGCAGCAAAACAGAGAGTTAAACCCAGTATCCCATATCTTCCTATTATGCTATTCCTGGAAGGGTGCAAAATGGCAGGGGGGGAAAGGTAGGTTGTTCTGGGCCCAAGAGCACAGCTTGGGTGGAGGGACCCTTAATAATCTTAATAATGGGCTCGGGGACCTTTTTGTACATTTTAACCCATGTTTCTCTGCTGAGGTGTATCCCTCACTCCTTCCTTACTTGACACACAGAACCTCTGCTGTCTGACCCTGTCCCATCATACCTCCCAAGAGCACAGGCTCTGGAGTCAGACAGCACAGGCACAGATCTTAGCTTCACCACTTACTGAAGCAACAAGTCAGTTAATAACCTTCATGCTTCACTTTCCTCATCTGTGAAATGAGAAACAAAACATTACCTTCCTCACAGAGTTACTGTTGAGATTCAATGATTTCTTAATGTAAACCACTTAACACAATGCCTGACAAGTGACAGATGCTCAATAAACATTGTGTACCTCATTGTAACTATTACTATTATATTATTACTATCTGCAGGAACCCAGACTTTCAACCACACTCATCATTTCACTATTCCCTAAACACCCCTTGCACTTTTCTATCCCCAGGTCTTTTGCTTTATGTTCCCTTCAATTGAGCTGCCCTCCATTCTGTCTCATAGTTTTGTTTTATTCATCTAGACTTTTATTTGTTGTTATCATATGTCACAGTATCCTGCACACAATAAGTCCTCAACAACTGTCTGTTTAATCAATAATTAAATAGATGTTAATACTACTACTAAATATATGGTACGTTAGAGTTTATCCAAAACTCAATAACTGTATAAACATCAAAATTTCTTATAGTGTCATGTTAGCAGATTGACTGTGAGATGCTGAAGTGCTTTCTGAATCAAAGAAAATTTAAATTATGCTCCATAGAGTAAGAACATGGTGTGTGATCTTACATTCTAACACTTTGAATATTAGTGAACGATTTATAAAATGTATAGCTTTCATCCTCCATCTTCTCTACAAAAAAAGGAAGCTAACTGTAATTGGTAGTCATAATATCACTTTGAGTTTGAACTTTTAATAACAGTGACAACATTCACATGTGAACTTGAGCTTTTCCAAACAATCTCCCAGACTTCACCTTTCATCCTTTCAAATTTCTCAGCAGTGGGCACAAATGATTTCAGGGCAGAGTCCAGTAGAGGCCAAAGTCAGTATCTGTAGCATCATCCACAGCAAGCCCTAAAACACCAGAAGAATAAAGCTGAAAGTCCAGACACAATGTCCCCTCCCAGAATAGTTGGTACGTGGCCAGTTTCCTTCCACCAAAAGAGACAGTGCCTTCCAGTAGAGAGAAAAGCATTTTTCTTGGTATTGACATCTTCTGTTCCCTTAGAATTTTCTTATACAAATGTGAAAATTGGTACCTGATACCACCACAAGCCAATCCACCCATTCCCAGGCCAGCCATTGGTATAATCTGGACCAGTTCCCACAGTCTGCTATAACTTTGAGAACTAATTCTTACCAGGAAAGACTGATTTACTTCATTAACTCCACCAAGATGATTTAACATGCCACCCAAAAGTTCCCTGGTGAAGGAATCTTATTTCTAGAATAAGATTTTCTTCTTTTAACATAAGACTTTCTCCTTAAATCCAGTAATTTAACACTATACTTAGTGCATACTGTTTGTTAATGAATTCAGTCATAAGCAACAAAAAACCATAATATAAAAATAGTTTAAAGACTATGTTATACTCAGAGAAAGTTTAAAAATAACTTACTTTGAACACAAAGAAAATTTATGCAATTTTTATTTTAATAAAAGCAGTAGCTGATAATAAGAACTTACCATGGGCCATTGTTTGAAGCATCTTAAATATATTAACTCCTTTAATTCTCACAGGAACAATTGAGGTACTTATTATCTTTATTTTATAGCAGGAAGCTAATATGTCCATTGTTATACAACTAGCAAGTGACAGAAGTGAAATAAGAACTCAGGCATTCGGGCCCCAAGGTCCATGGCATTTTCCTCCTACTCCCACTAAACACATGGTAAACAAATTCTTAAATCTGATTAATTTGATTAGGAGTTTGGGACTAACATACACACACTACTATATATAAAATAAATAACCAACAAGGACCTACTATATAGCACAGGGAAGTATACTCAATATCTTGTAATAACCTATAATGAAAAAGAATTGGAAAAATAATATATATATATATATATAAAACTGAATCACTTTGCTATACACTTGAAACTAACACAACTAAAATCAACTATACTTCAATAAAAGTTTTTTAAAAATGAACTTAGTCGGTTTGAAAGGGCATCAAAGTCTTAGTGCATGTCTGGGGCAGTCATTACTTAAGGCACTCACTCCCTCCTTACCACCCATGCTTTCATTGCATGGGATATTCAGATGCTAAGGTAGGGCCAGCAAATCAAACCCAGGAGTTGCACCACCTCCCTAATCCACCCAGGAACCATGGGAAACGATAGACAAAAGCCAAGTGAGCCATAAGTCCTTGAGGGATAAAAAATTTATAAAATCTAACAAAATGCCACCACCAGGGATAGCAGAAAAGAATCCTCTGGGAGAGGTAGAGCCACTAGCAGTGTGTCCCTGACAGGAGCACAGGAATCTCTAAACTGAATCTGTGAAGCTATTGAGGAGTCCACCAAGCAAGTGGCATGATAATAGGTGGGCAGGTACTGAAAGTTCTGCAGGAGCCCTGAGGCTGTCCCCTTGGGGAGGGGCAGCAAGGGAGTCACTTTTTGAATGTATTTGTAGACCTTTCACCAGCACTGGGCACAGAACTGCTCTCCTTCCCTTTCTCTCTCCCAGCAGCACAGGACTCCATCTCCACTTGAGAAAAAAGTGTATTATTATTCTCAGGGTGTGAGAGGAAACCCATTGATATGCCAAGTAAGGCTGATAATCCATCTTTTTTAAAAAAAATTTTATTGGCATATAGTTGATTTACAATGTTGTGTTAGTTTCAGGTATATAGCAAAGTGAATCAGTTATACATACATACATATATATATATATATATATCTCCACTCTTTTTTAGATTCTTTTCCCATATAGGCCATTACAGAGTATTGAGTAGAGTTCCCTGTGTTCTACAGTAGGTCCTTATTAGTTATCTATTTTATATACAGTGGTGTGTATATGTCAATCCCAATCTCCCAATTTATCCCTCCCCCCCTTACTCTCTGGTAACCATAAGTTTGTTTTCTACATCTGTGACTCTATTTCTGTTTTGCAGATAAGTTGTTTTGTACCCTTTTTTTAAGATACAACATATAATGGATATCATATGATATTTACCTTTCTCTGTCTGACTAAGCATAATTCAAAAAGATACATGCACCCTAATGTTCTTTGTAGCACTATTTACAACAGCCAGGACATGGAAGCAACCTAAATGTCCATCAACAGAGGGATGGATAAAGAAGATGTGGTACATATATACAATGGAACATTACTCAGTCATAAAAAAGAATGAAGTAATGCCATTTGCAGCAACATGGATGGGCCTAGAGATTATCATACTGAGTGATCATCCATCTTTAATCTATTGGACTTAAGTTCACCGGTGGCCTCAACGTGCAACAGAGCTACAGTCTCCCTCAACAACATTTCTGTTTCTCAGGCTGGCTCCAGAAGGCTGGAAGTACACCACCTGTCACCATGTCTGTTTCTGAGACAGCTTTGAGAAGGTCAGCATGTAGGGTGGGGCTGGAGCGTGGCCTTGATCCTGCTCTGAAAGTTGACAGAGGAAGGACACAGCCACTCTGCAGAGGAGGCCTGAGCCTTGCCTCCCCTTGGCTGGAAAGTATCCACAGTGCCTGAGTCAGTCAGGTATGATGCCCTTTCTCTTTGACCTTTAATTCCAAGAAACAAGAGTCAGTCCATGTCTTATTAAAGTTACCTTCAGAAAAAAAATCTTAAATCTATTGGAATTGCCACAATCCCACAGTCTTACAGTCTTTGGCCACATGTGTGTTTCTTTAAATACGTGTATTTTTACTTGCACTTGTTACAAATTAAGCTAATATTATGGTAAGCTCTAAGGTAGAGAAAAGGGAAAGAGATGATTCTTATGTTCTAATGGAGAACTTGGGGCATGTGCACACATAATATAAGGGAACAATGAACAGAAAAAGAGATGGAAATGGGAGTGTGAGTAACTGGCCAAACTCAAGGTCAATCAAACATCCATGTTGAGGGGTGAAGAAAACTGCCTAAAAAGAAACCCTACCCTCTCACTTCTCCAGACTGAGAGGGGGTTCTGGGCAAGGAGAAGAAACTGGGAGGTACATAGGAGCCACTAAATTCCTGGCTGGAGTCCAGGACTCAGGAGGACCTGGCTGGGACAATCCTCATCTTCTTTGACTGGGGAGGGGAGCTCTGGGATCCGCTGAAGGGTGCATTTAATTTTTGTTTCAGGTGCAGCATCCCTTTGATAGCTGGAAGTGAGAAGGGAAACAAATACAGTGTTTTCTTTGTCTTCACTCCTGTCCCAGGAATAGGGCATTGGAAAGGGAACACATTACTACTGGAGGTGTTTCCTTTGGGAAATACTCTGCAGGGTAGTCTTAACGGAGAATATGGTCTCAAAGAGCACTGGTCTGAACTCCAACTTGTAGGGCCTGTGCTCCCTAAGACACTGTTTTACTTGTCCCCTAAAGGATGCCCACTGACTTGCCTCCCACAACAGGGCAAATGCCTGCCTACTCCTCTGGGTGCATCTCTCAGAAGTCATGACAACCAGAAGCGGGTTTAGGGGGACAGAGGCAGCTCCAGAGGAGAGAAAGGAAGATGTACAGCACTGGACAGCCTCTGTGCTCTCTGAGTACGAAGAAACTCTGACAGCTTCTGATTGATCAGAGGTATCCCCAGAGATTCTCGCCACAGCTGGAACTCACTGTACCAAAAGGATTTTAGTGTGTTCGATGGAGTCACTGTGTTTCACGCACCATGAGTTCTGCTTGGTGCAAGTCTATTACAAAAGCACCTAAGAATATCGTTCTGCTAAACATGGGGTGAGATTGCAAGGGGCACTCAGCTAATATGCTGATACACACCAGCTCCACAGCCTATAAAATGTGCTGCTGTTTAGCTGCACAGTTACTGCTCCAGGATCGATGCTATGGACAAGGGGAGTAGTATCCCCACTAGCAATTCCAAGCAGCTTGCAAGAAGAGAAACATTTAAGAGGCAAAGAAGGTTATCTGTAACTGCTACAAAGTGCTAGTGACAGTCTGTCCAGGTGGTAGCAATCATTTCTAAACACTTAAGAAATCCTTTATCGGATTGGAGGAAGTCTTGGTGACTCACTGGGCTGGACCTGGGGAAAGAAGAACTGGAACAAGATTTTTTTCATTTGCCCATTTGTTTGTTTTTTCATTCAGTCAATAATTATTGAGTATTAAGAACCATTCTAGACATAGTGAACACAAAGAAAATAAGACTATATCTCCTCCTTTAATATGAGCATCACGGTTTTGGGGGAGAAGATGGAGTAGCACATAAATAATTACAATAACAAATTTAGAAACTCACATGTATATGGAGCTCTCTATGCTTTATTTCATTTGATATTCATAGGAAGTATACAAGGTAGGTAGGAAAATATTATTGTGTTGGAGCCCACCAGACAAAGACCTCTGGGAAAACACTTGTAGTGAATAAAGTTGGGTTATTATTTGCTACAGCAAGGAAACTATATACCATGGGTATCTGTGGGGTGTCCCAAAAGGAAGGAGACAAGAAACAGGTCCTTTTAGGGCTGTGGGATCTTGAGTTGGCCATGTTGTTAGGCTTGGCAGGAATCAACCAGAAAGTTGCTGGAACAGTCCACGGCCTTGTATTTAGAACACATGCGTCCATTCAGAGTCACTGTTAAATCAGTTTGTCTGTGGTCTTATCTTGGACTCAGGGACTGGAACAGACTGGTGTTGAGAGAGCTGGAGTTTAGCTAGTTTGTGATGAGCATCATGGTTTTGATTTG
>NW_026711903.1:0-27657 GCF_026419965.1 Kogia breviceps
AGAAAGTGACACAGAGGTGCTTTGTAACCCCTATACACAGGTAAACCAATTATTACTGTACAGAGTACACTAGTCTCCTTACTGCTAAAATCACTCAATAATTAAGTCCTATTTAATGATGCAACAGTAATCCAGAGGCCAAGGATGGCCAAGATATGCTTCTTTAATCAGTCAGGGACAAGAATTTTAGGAGTGTTTCCTGATATGCAGCCAACCAGGTGTATAATCACTCAACCAAAATGTGCCCCTTCTCAGGTTCAAGTAGAATAAGGAAGCTGCTGTGCATGGACAGGTCTGGAAGGCTGGGGGCCCTGGTGTGCTAGTGGTCTAGCCTCGGCGGTGCTGCTCTGCCTGGGGTCACCCAGCGGTTGCGGCAGTGCAGCATCAGGAGCACCAGAACCATCAAGAGACCTGGCCGTGTGTCCAGCTAGCAAGGCACTCAGGCTGCAGTTCTCTGGGTGTAGAATGAGGGGCAGACTGGAGCAGTGTTCCCAAAGCATGTTCCACATAATCTAGTCCTGAAGGAGGCTTGTCTGCAAGACTCTCCACGAAACTAGGGATTTCACTGTCAGTAAATTAGAGAAGGCTGGCATGGGCTAACCCCTCTTGGAAACCTATAGTACCCTGTAGAGGCAGGGGACCAGGTGTGGGTTTAACTTTCTTGAATCCAGCCTGGGAAACACAGTTTGAGAAACATTGGACTCTGAATGAGGAATTGGCAAACTACCGGCCAAGAATAAACTAAGAATGGCTTAGCCCAGTGACAGAAGGATAGTTTTTATATGTTTTAATGATTGAAAACAAAAGAAGAACATGTGTTTTGTGACACATAAAAGTAGGTGAATTAAGATTTCAGTGTACAGGGCTTCCCTGGTGGCGCAGTGGTTGAGAGTCCGCCTGCCGATGCAGGGGACACGGGTTCGTGCCCCGATCCGGGAAGATCCCACATGCCGTGGAGCAGCTGGGCCCGTGAGCCATGGCCGCTGAGCCTGCGCGTCCGGAGCCTGTGCTCCGCAACGGGAGAGGCCACAACAGTGAGAGGCCCGCGTACCACAAAAAAAAAAAAAAAAAGATTTCAGTGTCCATAAATAATTTTTTATTGGGACACAGCCATGCCCATTGTTTTACATGTGGTCTAGGGTTGCTTTTTTGCTACCATGATGAGGCCCACAAAGTTGAAAATATTTACTATCTGGCCCTTTGCAGAGAGAGGTTGCCGAGCCCTGCTCTGAATTACCTTCTTTCGCAAACATTCTGAGTTTCCTTAAACCTGGGTCCAGGCAAAGCCATGGGAGTAGAAATGTGATGTGAGGGGCAAGATAACTTCTCTGGCTCCATGGAGAAGGAAGAACAGGGGACCCTGGGAGGAACAGCCTTTCCAACCTCTCCAGGTGGCTGACCCTTAATCTCTCTGGCACCAGCACCCCTTCCCTCCATCACACTCACAGTGTTGTCTGTTTTCTTTAGTAAATCAAATACATGATGCAATCCTCAGCCAGCAGGCTGGCCAGCTGCCACTGCTGCTACAGGTACCACGCTTGAGTCCTTTGCTCCTGGAAGACCTGAGTCTTGTCCTCTAGTCCTGGGAAGGGGCCCACATCACCAACCCTTTTTCCCTTCAGGGTCTAGGTCATTACTAAAAATCCCTAACTGTGATGGGAAGAAGATGCCAAGAGGCATTTATGAGACAGAGAAGAAGGCAAAGTAAGAGTATTGGGGTAAGAGATGACAGGGAGGCAGGAGAGGGCTGGAGAGGCTAGACAAGTGAGCTGAGAGGAAAAGTGAGCCCCTAGGGCAGCTGCAATCCTAGACAACTGTCTACCAATAGGAAGGAGGTTGGGAGCGATGAGCTGCTAGCAGAGCAGGCTAGGACAGAGGCATGAGGTCATGGAGACAGCTCAGCAGGCTCCAGAATATCCACCTGGGGTCATGAGCTGCTCATTCTGTCTAAGGAAGGAGTAATATGGACATTCCAGGCAAACACATGTCTGCATGTCAGGCTTGGCTGAACTTATCCTAGCAAGATTCCCCAGGGAAGGGAGAGCATGGGGAGAACTCAAAGATCTTGGTCCCATGACAACTGAGATCACTGGTTATGAGTTCGCATTTTGCATGCAGGCAGATCTGGGCCCAAAACATGATGAGCCCCTAGGAGCTCTCTGAGTCTTCTCTTCCTCATCTGTAAAACCAAGTCCTCATAGGGCCACAGGGACACAATGACATAGAGCCTTACTACTCAAAGTATATATAGTCTGTGCTCCAGCAAAACAGCAAAATCTGCAAGCTCATTAGAAATGCAAAATCTCAGACCCTTCCCCCAAAACTACTGAACCAGAAGGTGCACTTTAAAAACTCTCGAGATGATTCTTATGTATATTAAAATTTGAGAAGCATTTACATAAAACACACGAAGGACCATCTGGTATCTTCCACATGGTAAACGCTTAACAAACGGGGGCTTCAAGTGAAGGAGAAGGAGCTAGAGCAGTGATTCTCAGTGGAGGAATTTTGCCCCCAGGGGATATTTGACAACGTCTGGAGACATTTTACAGTGCACAGGACAGCCCTCACCACAGAGAATCGTGTGATTCCCAAAGCCAACAGAGCTGAGGCTAAAAAACCCTGGACTAGAGGAGGGTAGTGGCTGTGGCTGACATAGGCATAGAGAAGGATTAGAAGGGTGCCCTTCTTGGGGGACGGGGGAAGCAGTGGACTGATGAAATGATCAGGGGAGGGGACAAAACAAGATGGCAACTTGGAAGGCAGTGCCCAAAGGCTCCAGGGTGGGAGCAGACGGGCGAGGCCTGGCTCATTGGCTCACCACCATTCCCCCCACCCTCCGCTCCCGGAGAAGCTTGATGTCTCAGACTTTGAGAGGCTGGAGAAAGCGGGGCTGATCCCTTAGTCCAGATCCATGTTTTTTCATCCAAACTCCATCCTGGACCAGCCTAAGACCAGGGACTCTTCTAATCTCTCTGGAAACTTGGCGAATTTTCTTCACAATAATATTGGACAGGAGAAAAGTTCCTCTGAGGATAAACTTTGATTTACAAGGCTACTTTCTTCCATGAATACACTTTATTAGATTGAGGAGGTTTATTCTGTTACTCTCAGGCCACGCCTGTCACATATGTATGTGTATATATGTATTCCATGTATGTCATATCATGTCTGCAGTCTGAATTTTACATTTGAGGAGTAACTCTACTCCCACCCCACATCCTCTACAAATTCTCCTAAACCTATATAGAGAGAAAAGGACTGAACCAGGATGGAGAAGGTTCCCTTCTCCACTCCTGGGTGAGGCAGTAAAGAGCTCACTCCTAAACCCGAATAAACCCTCCTTCTGTGATTGATGGAAATGCCCTGCGGGAGAGAAGTGATGAGAACATGAATTAGGATTTCCTGAGTGCCAAGAGAAAAGAAAGTTATATCACCATTTTTCTTCCTGTGAACTGATTTAATCTTCACTCTAAAATGGATTGTTATCTCCTTATTTGGCTGGGAAACTCACGCACTGAAAGATGTGGGATTTCTGGGCTTTTGTTAGTCCTTTTTCCTGTTTCAGCTGCCGTCGTTCCAGGAGCAGAGATGAGGGGTGGGTGTCAACTGGTTGGCCCCCTTAGACTGGCAGTCTGCCGTTCCACCTTGTCCTCTGTCACTAGTGTAATAAATGATTTATTATTACAGGCATTTCAAAGGATGAGAGTGAAAACAAACATAGATCATTCTTACATCTGTACAGCATGCTCAGATGTACAAAGTACCCCCAAGTGAAATTTTTCATTTGATATTCACTGTCACAAGTATGTTATGAGAAAGAGGATAGATATTATTAACTGTCCTTTGCAGACTAGAAAGCTAAGCATCAGAAAAGTCAAATAATCTTCCCTAGGTCACATAAATAAATGACAGAATCAGAACTAGAGTGCAGGTCTTCTGGCTCTCAGTCCAGTATTCTTTCCTCTGTTCCACCCTTCATCAACTTCTCAATCTTGCAAGTATTCACACATTTAATGAACAAAAATTTCCTAAGCACCTACTGAGTGTCAGAAAAGTCTATACAAAAAATGAATGACTATGATAACAATTTATAAAATGTCCAGAAAAGACACAGCTATAGAGACAGAAAATATAATACTGGCTGCCTACGACTTGGAGTTGGGGACTGGGTGGCTAGAAGGAATTGGGGGTGACTGCTAATGAGTACAAGGTTTCTTTGGGGGGTAAGGAAAAATGTTCTAAAATTATATTATAGTGATGCACTCTGTGAATATACTAAACCCCACTGAATTGTACGCTTTAAACAATAAACTCTATGGTATGCAAATTATATCTCAATAAAGCTGTTAAAAAAAAAGAGTGAAAACACAGTATTTGTGCTCTAATGAGTCAGTAGAGTGGATACACTTGCAAACAGATCAATTGCAACACGAGTCATGGGAATGTGTTAACACCACTAACAGAAGGATGGAGCCAATGGAAACATAAATGTGAGGCAGAATCTCGGTGAGGTGTGTCTTGGATGGTGCTGGTAGGGGTTGAGAAGCTTTCTAGTGGAGGTGACATTTGACCTAAGGCTTGAAGCCTGGGTAGGAGTTTGCCAGCAAAAATAAAGGGAGGGCACCTGCTGGAGACCACTGTGACCTCCACTAATTCTATGGCCACACAGCTGCTGTAGGGGACCAAGGAGAAGAAGGTTCTGGAAGTTGCTGGAAGAAGGAGGATAACTGTTCTTTTGCTTGAAATTTAATGGAAATCAATGGACAACAACAATTTAAATACAGCTGCAGGGCATGTAAGTTAACCTAGTGTTACTGAGCCCTGGGAGCTACAGACAGGAATGGAGAAATGGGGTGAAGGACTTGGGTCTCAGCTTTCTAAGCAAAGACTTTGGCCAGTCACAAGAAACAGAAGCACAAGAGACATGCAGTTCTGAAAACTGCAACTGCCTCCCAGGAGTCAGGCTCTTGTACCCTCCCACAGCCTGCAGAGCGTCAACTTTGAGTCCCAAGGCAAGAGTATTTTAAATAAATACACAGCAGTGTGCAGGGTTGGGGAAAATGATAGTTACAGAGTCTCCTGAGTAGATCCAGGTGATGAATTATAGTCCATGTCCCCTGTGCCAATCTGTGTCTCACATAGTCAAGGTTGCTTTTTTTTTTAAGGTTGATTTTTCTAACAGATATGTTTTATGAAAGGAAGAAAGGAAAGGAAGAAAAAGAAAGAAAGAAAGAAAGAAAGAAAGAAAGAAAGAAAGAAAGAAAGAAAGAAAGAAAGAAAGAAAGAAAGAAAGAAAGAAAGAAAGAAAGAAAGAAAGAAAGAAGGAAGGAAGGAAGGAAGGAAGGAAGGAAGAAGAAAGGAAGGAAGGAAGGAAGGAAGGAAGGAAGAAAGAAAGAAAGAAAGGAAGGAAGGAAGGAAGGAAGGAAGGAAGGAAAGAAAGAAAGAAAGAAAGAAAGAAAGAAAGAAAGAAAGAAAGAAAGAAAGAAAGAAAGAAAGAAAGAAAGAAAGAAAGAAAGAAAGAAAAAGGAAGGAAGGAAGGAAGGAAGGAAGGAAGAAAGAAAGAAAGAGAAAGAGAGAGGGAGGGAGGGAGGGAGAAAAGGAGGAAGAGAGGGAAAAGGCTTCAGTGGGAATGTGATGTATCCCATCCCAAGTCATTCATCAGCGTCAATGCTCCCGAAATAGTACCTCCACCTACCTCCTAGCCAAATTCATTCTCTAGACCTACAAGGAAATTTTTAGAGTCCTAGACAGCAGCAGTCACTCCACTCCTGTGCTCTTTTCTGATGGCACAATTGTCATTGCTCCCTGTGCCCTGGTTATCTTGCCCACCAGGCCATGAACTCCCTAGGGACCAGCTCTGAGTTTTCTCCATCTCAGAATGGCCCTCAGAACCTGGCACATGGCAGGTGCTCAGTGAGCATTTGTTGAATAAGTGCATTTCATATGACTGATCCCCAAATCTAATTATGTACAGACCCCAATAGCCTCCTGGGCTGTTTATAAACAGGTCTTTGCCAAGTGTTGGCCAGTTTGCTCAGGCAACAACCATTCGGTTGGGAGACATGACCTTGCATCCCATGGTCTTATTAAACACCTGGACCAGCTTTGCATGTGTCCGTAGTATGAGAGTAAAAACTCATGAAATTATACTATAACCACCCATCTGATTGTAGAATCCCAGGAAAACAGTCTGTGATTAGGCCAGCACAAGAGAGAGTCCTGGGTCTGTGAATAAGAAACTCTTAGTCCCATTCTAGAGCTTCCATACTTCTGCCTTCATGCTTTCTCTGTGCCACCCACACCATTCTGCCAAAGGGAGAAATGTCCCTATTTCATCTGTTTTATAGTCTCTCTCCCAGTCTCATCCCTCTTTACAACCGAGTGCACACTACTCCAGAAGATCTTTCTAAATGCACAACCCTGATCATATTACTCCTTAACCCCTATAATTATCTTTGGTTAGTAGCAGTATAACATAGCCTAACCTAATACAGAAGGAATGTTAGAGGAGAGAGGGATTTAAACACTTTTAAAGTCCCTTTCAACTATCAGAAAATGAATGTAGACTCTGCTGTAGACAAAACTGTTATTCTACATGCTATTTAGACAACTCATTATAAGTCACAGAGAGTCTCAAAATTCTTCTTTGATGCAAAGTACTGCTTTCTCCTTGAATACAATGAAAACTATGCATTTGGCAGGATGAGGTCAGGTTATGGCATGATGCTGACCACTTTGGGATCCAGGAATTGGCTGTTCAGTCACTCAGGAGTCACACAAATGGGAAACAGCTCTGGAATGGAGCATGGATGGAAGTCTGAAATCCTTGTCTGCAAGAGAGAGCCCTGTGCTCTTGGCAGGAGTGACGGAGAGGACTCTTGTACTCACAGGTGCCAGTAAAAAGTTTTGGACAAGCCAACAGACACACACACACACTCACACACACCACACACACACTCACTTACTACCTGGATTGTAAAACCTTCAAAGCAAGGCAGTCTAAGGCCCAGCAGGTCTGAACATGTCCCAGAATGTGAGAAAGTAGAGATTGTGTCCCTGAAAACGCTTACATATGGTACTGGAAATGAGAAATGATTTGGGTTCTTAACCCCTAATAGATTTTTTTGGCTTCTTATCTTCAGCCCTAGCCCACAGGTAAATGATCAAATCCAGGGAATTATCAAAAGTCAAAGGACTGGTGAAGAGTAGAAGCTGCTTCCAGCAATAGTGAGTGGGGCTCTCTCCAATCAGACCCTGACTTTAACTTCCAAAAAATATCCTCTTGGAAAAAGTTATTACTCATGAAAATGAAGACAGGGTGTTTCCCTCTGTGGACTAGTTCCTGCCTTGAAGTCACCACGTCTCTTCCCAGGCCAGAGACATGGCCCCACCAGAAAGCTGATCTACTGGATCTAATTGCTTGATCCTGGTTGAGTGAATCCTGCTTTCCCACAATAAAATAAGAATTAAAATAACCTGGAATAACAGGATCTGAAAGTCCACATTTCATTAACCTGGGATGAAAAATTAGAAATTAAAAATCTCAAAGTGCTGTGGTCCCCAGTGCTGATATAAAGCTAGCAGGCTCTTGCAGGGCTCCACTCTCTAGAGTGTTTTGAGAATTCCCAGAGGGGTGTTTCTCATAGCTTTGTCCGTGAACCATCCATGCCATCAGAGCTGGCTGAGCCAATGATGGCAAGCTCCAAGGGCTGCCCCAGGGACGGTGAGAATGAGACTCTCCTCACCAGGTTCTCAGCACCAACTTGCACCAGCCAAAAAATGTTGCAAGGTCATATTCACCCCTAATAGGATGTTTGGGCCCAAAGTATTACAGAGTTCAATGAAGCAACTTTTCCAGTTTACACTCAGAGACTTTCTTGGTCCCAGGATGCCCATATACCTCCAGAGTGATGGGTTTGGGAAGCTTCTGGTAGCATGGGACTGGAATTCATCATTTCTTAGCGGTGTGTGGGGGAATGGTTAGGGGTAGGTCTCAGCACTAGTCCAGTAAGCCAGCCAGGCTGTTGTGTAGTATGTTACTAAATACTTCCACAATTTGATATTCACAAAACCCCTGTGAAACAGAGCATGCATCATTATCTCCATTTTAACAATGAGGAAGCCAAGGCAAAGAGGAAAACCTCACTAAACAGGGATTTGCCTAAGCTCGTAGGGCTAGAAAATGGGACTACCTAGACTTGACCCCAGGTCTCTGACTCCAAGCCTGGGTGTATGGGAGGCAGTACAGTGCACCAGAAAGCATGCAGCTACGAAGCCACACTTTGTTTGTGGACCCCTGGATCTGAGACTTAGAGCTGTGTGACCATGGGTAAGTCACTTGATTCCTCTATGCTTCAGTTTCCTCATTTGTAAAGTGAGAATAACACTACCCACCTCATAGGTATTTGCGAGGATTAAATGAGAAAATACATGCAAGGTACATAGAAGACAGCCTGACACATTAGGAAGCATGAAAAAGAGTTAGCTATTCTTAGAATATTATTAATAGTATTTTTGTATATTACCATGACACATTTAATGCCTTTTATTAATGAAAGGAGCTTGATACAGCTACAAAAAAAACATTTAACCTCTAACTATATGACCTTCTGTTTAGGAAAAAATTTTAAAGTGCTCATAATAGTATTCCATATGGAAACAGTAGAATATGCCAGAATATACTATGGCCCATCCCAGTTTTTTGTTTTTTGCAGTACGCGGGCCTCTCACTGTTGTGGCCTCTCCCATTGCAGAGCACAGGCTCCGGACGCGCAGGCTCAACGGCCATGGCTCACGGGCCCACCCGCTCCGCGGCATGTGGGATCTTCCCAGACCGGGGCACGAACCCGTGTCCCCTGCATTGGCAGGCGGACTCCCAACCACTGCGCCACCAGGGAAGCCCCCATCCCAGTTTTTATCAATCTGTTTAGAGAACTTGTGAAGTTGCTTGAAATGATAAATAGAAAGGTGGGAGAAACAGATAAAGGAGATTATGAGGTACAAACTTCTAGTTATAAAATTAGTAAGTCATGGGGATGTAATGTACAGTATAGGGAATATAATCAACAATATTTTAATAATATTTTATGGTGACAGAAGGTAACTAGGCTTATTGTGGGGATCATTTCATGATATATATAAATATTGAATCACTGCATTGTATACCTAAATCTAATATAATAGTGTATGTCAATTATACATCAATAAAAAAGGAAAAATATTTAGAAAACTTAACCAAACTAATAGTCTAGCCCCAAGAGAAGTCACATGAGAATATATGAAAACGTCAAGACCAGAATTCATTGAGTGGGCTCTTTTTTGATTAACAATTGTAATGAAAGTAAATGAGAACTAAATCGTTTCCGAAGAAACCAAATCATTTTGTCCTAAAATCATTATACCTTAACTATTTCTACTTTCCTCTAAAGTTTGTTGATCTGAAATGTTTTTATTTCATCTTCGTTTTTATTTTTTATAAATTTATTTATTTTGTTTTTGGCTGCATTGGGTCTTTGTTGCTGCACGCAGGTTTTCTCTAGTTGCAGTGAGCGGGGCTATACTCTTCGTTGCAGTGCACGGGCTTCTCATTGCAGTGTCTTTTGTTGTGGAGCATGGGCTCTAGGCGCATGGGCTTCAGTAGTTGTGGCACACAGGCTCAGTAGTTGTGGTGCACGGGCTTAGTTGCTCTGCAACATGTGGGATCTTCCCTGACAAGGCCTTGAACCCGAGTCCCCTGCATTGGCAGGCGGATTCTTAACCATTGCGCCACCAGGGAAGCCCTTCATTTTTAAAATAATAGCTTTATTGAAATATAATTCACCCTTTTAAAGTGTACAATTCAGTGGGTTTTGGTATATTGACAGAATTGTGCAATCAGCACCATTATCTAATTTCAGAACATTTTCATTACCCCAGAAAGAAACCTCATACCCATTAGGATCACACCACACTCCTCTCTCCCCTTAGTCCCTGGAAAAAACTGGTTTTCTTTCTGTCCCTATGGTTTTGCCTATTCTAAACATTCCCCAACATTGTATTTGAAAAGCTGTAAAGATAATTTCAAGTTTAGGATATTATCGTCCTCTGAGGTGGATTTATATTTGCTTCTGGAAGGAGGGTAGGGGATTGGTAATTCCACATTAGTTCAATCCAATCACAGAATGAGATCATTAGAAGCTGATTTTCTGTCCTTGTTAGGGGATTACCATGGGTTACCATGACACCTAGGGGGTAGCACTTTGGGATCTCAACGGGAAGCTTGGTAGGGAGGTTACGAGGACCCCTCATCAGCAGGCTCAAGCACCTATTGCTATTTCCCCAATCCTGTAAATTTGTGGCAAATTGGGCACATCTTCTGTTTCCCAGCCTTTCATCAACTTTTCTGAATTTGGATGACCTTCCTCAGGGAAAAGCAGTATCCAGTGCTGGGCTCACTTCTCTGGATTTCCCTCTCCCAAATCTTGGCCCTGGAATTATGCCTGTCTTGTTATCTCTTCAAAACCTTCAAACAGTTGCTTTTTTTCATATTTCCTGATTTTTCCAACTGTTCTTGAATTCTTCTCAGTGAGAAGACTCATCTAAAAGCCAGCGGCTGTTTCCTCTTTCAGGCAAAACAGACCAAAAGGAAGATTCTCCCACCTATTCCCTAGCTCCCCAACAGCTCAGAAAAACCATTGTGTTTTGCCACCAACAAGAAAGACACACCTGCTGGGCACATCTTTGAGGATGGAATGAGATAACGCAGACAAAGTGCTTAGTGAGTTTTGTAATAACCATGTTTCCCCGTTTGTTCCAGCCTCGATAAATCTCAGAGCCAAATCTTGATCCTTCTAGAAAGTTATGATTCAGAACCTTATGACATGTCCTTTGTGGAACAATCTTAGCTCAACTTCATTGTATTATCTGTGTTCCAAGTGTTTCATCTATTTTCCTTAAATCCTGCAGTATTGCATGTATCCTTATAAGCCACTCTCGATCACTTTGATAGGAGGTGGGACATAAATAAATAAGTTAAATAAAGGTATTTTGAACTGCCATATGCTATACATGTGAGAATATTGATATTAGCACAGGACAGAACCACTTCCCTGGGGTAGCAGGACTTCAGGCCCTTTGTCATTTTATGCCACTCACTAACATCCTTGCTCATCCTTCATGGTCTAATTCAAGGATCCCTCCTTCAGAAAGCTTTCCCTCATCTCCCCACATAGAGGTCTTTCCTTAATTACATTGAGTCTTATATTGCTGGCAGTGACTTGTCCTACCAACCTCACTCTCTTTATATGCCTCTAACCTCCACAAAGCCTAGAAAGAGAAAATACCTCAAATTGAATTATTTTTAAAGAACTTTACTGATATACAATTGTCATTCAATAAACTGCACGTTTAAAAGGTACAATTTGACAAGTTTTGGCATATGTGTACAACTGAAAACCATCACCATCATCAAGGTAATGAATATATTCATCACAGTTTAACCATTCATTTGTTGGTAGACATTTAGGTTGTTTCAAATTTGGGGCTATTAAAAATAAACCTTCCATGAACATTTATGTACAAGTCTTTTCATGAACATATGCTTTCTTTTCTCTTGGATAAATACCTAGGAATGGAATGACTGGGTCATATGGCAGCTGTTTCTTCAACTTTTTCAGAAACTGCCAAAATATTTTCAAAGTGGTTGTATCATTATATATTCCCAAGAGCCCATATGAGTTTCATTTCCTCCACACCTTCCCCTAGCATATGATATGGTCAGTCTTTTTAATTTTAGCCATTCTAACAGGTATAGTGTGGTATCTCACTGTGGATGTTTTGTTTGTTTGTTTTGAATTTTTGAATTTTAGTTTATTTTTTTTATACAGCACGTTCTTATGAGTTATCCATTTTATACATATTAGTGTATACATGTCAATCCCAATCTCCCAAATCATCACACCACCACCTCTCCACCCCGCCGCTTTCCCCCCTGGTGTCCATATGTTTGTTCTCTACATCTGTGTCTCAATTTCTACCCTGCAAAACAGTTCATCTGTACCATTTTTCTAGGTTCAACACATATGCGTTAATACATGATATTTGTTTTTCTCACTTACTTCACTCTGTATGACAGTCTGTAAGTCCATCCACATCTCTATAAATGACCCAATTTTGTTCCTTTTTATGGCTAATACTCCATTGTATATATATACCACATCTCCTTTATCCGTTCATCTGTCAATGAGCAATGAGGTTGATTCCATGACCTGGCTATTGGAAATAGTGCTTCAATGAATATTGGGGTGCATGTGTCATTTTGAATTGTGGTTTTCTCTGGGTATATGCCCAGTAGTGGGATTGCTGGGTCATATGGTAATTCTATTTTTAGTTTTTTAAGGAACCTCCATACTGTTCTCCATAGTGGCTGTATCAATTTACATTCCCACCTACAGTGCAAGAGGGTTCCCTTTTCTCCACACCCTCTCCAACATTTGTTGTTTGTAGATTTTCTGATGATGCCCATTTTAACTGGTGTGACGTGATACCTCATGGTAGTTTTGATTTGCATTTCTCTAATAATTAGTGATGTTGAGCAACTTTTCATGTGCCTCTTGGCCATCTGTATGTCTTTTTTGGAGAAATGTCTATTTAAGTCTTCTGCCCATTTTTGGATTGGGTTGTTTGTTTTTTAACATTGAGCTGCATGAGCTGTTTATATATTTTGGAAATAAATCCTTTGTCCGTTTATTTGTTTGCAAATATTTTCTCCCATTCTGAGGGTTGTCTTTTCGTCTTGTTTGTAGTTTCCTTTGTTTGAAAAAGCTTTTAAGTTTCCTTAGGTCCCATTTGTTTATTTTTGTTCTTATTTCCATTACTCTAGGAGGTGGATCAAAAAAGGTCTTGCTGTGATTTATGTCAAAGAGTGTTCTTCCTATGTTTTCCTCTAAGAGTTTTATAGTGTCTGCTCTTACATTTAGGTCTCTAATTCATTTTGAGTTTATTTTTGTGTGTGGTGTTAGGGAGTGTTCTAATTTCATTCTTTTACATGTAGCTGTCCAGTTTTCCCAGCACAACTTATTGAAGAGACTGTCTTTTCTCCATTGTATATCCTTGCCTCCTTTGTCATAGATTAGTTGACCATGGGTGTGTGGGTTTACCTCTGGGCTTTCTGTCCTATTCCATTGATCCATTTATTTCTGTTTTTGTACCAATACCATATTTTCTTCATTACTGTAGCTTTGTAGTATAGTCTGAAGTCAGGGAGTCTGATTCCTCCAGCTCCATTTTTTCCCCTCAAGACTGCTTTGGCTATTCGGGGTCTTTTGTATCTCCTTACACATTTTAAGATTTTTGTTCTAGTTCTATAAAAAATGCCATTGGTAATTGGATAGGGATTGCATTGAATCTGTAGATTGCTTTGTGTAGTATAGTCATTTTCACAATATTTATTCTTCCAATCCAAGAACATGCTATGTCTCTCCATCTGTTGGTATCATCTTTAATTTCTTTCATCAATGTCTTATAGTTTTCTGAATACAGGTCTTTTGTCTCCCTAGGTAGGTT
This sequence comes from Kogia breviceps, assembly GCF_026419965.1. Classification (NCBI taxonomy): domain Eukaryota; kingdom Metazoa; phylum Chordata; class Mammalia; order Artiodactyla; family Physeteridae; genus Kogia; species Kogia breviceps. The sequence continues at coordinate 13,546 of NW_026711903.1, forward strand.
TATTCCTAGGTATTTTTTCCTTTTTCCTGCAATGGTCAATGGGAGCGTTTCCTTAATTTCTCTCTCAGAATTTTCATCATTAGTGTATAGGAATGCAAGAGATTCCTGTGCATTAATTTTGTATCCTGCAACATTACCAAATTCATTGATTACCTCTGGTAGTTATCTGGTGGCATCTTTAGGATTCTCTATGTAGAGTATCATGTCATCTGCAAACAGTGACCGTTTTACTTCTTCTTTTCCAATTTGTATTCCTTTTATTTATTTTTCTTCTCTGATTGCCATGGCTAGGACCTCCAAAACTATGTTGAATAATAGTGGTGAGAGTGGACATACTTGTCTCATTCCTGATCTTAGAGGAAATGCTTTCAGTTTTTCACCATTGAGAATGATGTTTGCTGTGGGTTTGTCATATATGGCCTTTATTATGTTGAGGTAGTTTTCCTCTATGCCCACTTTCTGGAGAGTTCTTATCATAAATGGGTGTTGAATTTTGTCAAAAGCTTTTTCTGCATCTATTGAGATGATCATATGGTTTTTATTCTTCAATTTGTTAATATGGTCTATCACATTGATTGATTTGCATATACTGAAGAATACTTGCATCCCTGGGATAAATCCCATTTGATCATGGTGTATGACCCATTTAATGTATTGTTGGATTCTGTTTGCTAATATTTTGTTGAGGATTTTTGCATCTATATTCATCACTGATATTGGTCTGTAATTTTCTTTTTTATAGTATCTTTGTCTGGTTTTGGTATCAGGGTTATGATGGCCTCATAGAATGAGTTTGGGAGTGTTCCTTCCTCTGCAATTTTTTGGAAGAGTTTGAGAAGGATGTGTGTTAGCTCCTCTCTAAATGTTTGACAGAATTCACCTGTGAAGCCATCTGGTCCTGGACTTTTGTTTGTTGGAAGATTTTCTATCACAGTTTCAATTTCATTACTTGTGATTTGTCTGTTTATATTTTCTGTTTCTTCCTGGTTCAGTCTTGGAAGGTTATACCTTTCTAAGAATTTGTCCATTTCTTCCAAGTTGTCCATTTTATTGGCATAGCGGTGCTTGTAGTAGTCTCTTAGGATACTTTGTATTTCTGTGGTGTCTGTTGTAACTTGTCCTTTTTCATTTCTAATCTTTTTTTTTTGTGTGTGTGTGTGTGTGTGGTACGCGGGCCTCTCACTGTTGTGGCCTCTCCCATTGCGGGGCACAGGCTCTGGACGCGCAGGCTCAGCGGCCATGGCTCACGGGCCCAGCCGCTCTGCGGCATGTGGGATCTTCCCAGACCGGGGCACGAACCCGTATCCCCTGCATCGGCAGGCGGATTCTCAACCACTGCGCCACCAGGGAAGCCCTCTAATCTTATTGATTTGAGTCCTCTCCCTCTTTTTCTTGATGAGTTTGGCTAATGGTTTATCAATTTTGTTTATCTTCTCAAAGAACCAGCTTTTAGTTTTATTGATCTTTGCTATTGTTTTCTTTGTTTCTATTTCATTTTTTTCTGCTCTGATCTTTATGATTTCTTTCCTTCTGCTAACTTTGGGTTTTGTTTGTTCTTCTTTCTCTAGTTCCTTTAGATGTAAGGTTAGATTGCTTATTTGAGATTTTTCTTGTTTCTTGAGGTAGGCTTGTATAGCTGTAAACTTCCCTCTTAGAACTGCTTTTGCTACATCCCATAGGTTTTGGATCATCGTGTTTTCATTGTCATTTGTCTGTAGGTACTTTTTGATTTCCTCTTTGATTTCTTCAGTGATCTCTTGCATATTTAGTAACGTATTGTTTAGCCTCCATGTGTTTGTGTTTTTTACATTTTCTTCCCTGTAATTCATTTCTAATCTCAGAGCATTGTGGTCAGAAAAGATTCAATTTTCTTAAATTTACTGAGGCTTGATTTGTAACCCAAGATGTGATCTATCCTGGAGAATGTTCTATGCGCACTTGAGAAGAAAGTGTAATCTGCTGTTTTTGGATGGAGTATCCTATAAATATCAATTAAATCTATCTGGTCTATTGTGTCATTTAAAGCTTCTGTTTCCTTAATTTCTTTTCATTTTGGATGATCTGTCCATTGGTGTAAGTGAGGTGTTAACATCCCCCACGATGATTGTGTTACTGTTGATTTCCTCTTTTATCACTGTTAGCAGTTGTCTTATGTATTGAGGTGCTCCTATGTTGGGTGCATACATATTTATAATTGTTCTATCTTCTTCTTGGATTGATCACTTGATCATTATGTAATGTCCTTCCTTGTCTCTTGTAACATTCTTTATTTTAAAGTCTATTTTATCTGATATGAGTATTGTTACTCCAGCTTTCTTCTGATTTCCTTTTGCATGGAATATCTTTTTCCATCCCCTTACTTTCAGTCTGTATGTGTCCCTAGATCTGAAGTGGGTCTCTTGTAGACAGCATAAAGATGGTTCTTCTTTTTGTATCCATTCAGTGAGCCTGTGTCTTTTGGTTGAAGCATTTAATCCATTCACGTTTAAAGTAATTATCAATATGTATGTTCCTATTACCATTTTCTTAATTATTTTGTGTTTGTTTTTGTAGTTCCTTTTCTTTTCTTGTGTTTCCCACTTAGAGAAGTTCCTTAGGATTTGTTTTAGGCAGGTTTTGTGGTGCTGAATTCTCTTAACTTTTGCTTGTCTGTAAAGCTCTTGATTTCTCCAACAAATCTGAATTCAATCCTTGCAGGGGAGAGTAATCTTGGTTGTAGGTTCTTCCCTTTCATCTTCCCATTCATTTACTTCCCTCTTCACTTTAAATATGTCATGCCACTCCCTTCTGGCTTGGAGAGCTTCTGCTGAGAAATCAACTGTTAACCTTATGTGAATTCCCTTGTATGTTATTTGTCATTTTTCCCTTGCTGCTTTCAATAATTTTTCTTTGTCTTTGATTTTTGCCAATTTGATTACTATGTGTCTCAGCATGTTTCTCCTTGGGTTTATCCTGTATGGGACTCTGTGCTTCATGGACTTGGGTGGTTATTTCCTTTCCCATGTTAGGTAAGTTTTCGACTATAATGTCTTCAAATATTTTCTCTTGTCCTTCCTCTCTCTCTTTTCCTTCTGGGACCCCTATAATGTGAATGTTGTTGTGTTTAATGTTGTCCCAGAAGTCACTTTGGCTGTCTTCATTTCTTTTCATTGTTTTTTCTTTACTCTGTTCCACAGCAGTGAATTCCACCATTCTGTCTTCCAGGTCACATATCCGTTCTTCTGCCTCAGTTATTCTGTTATTGATTCCTTCTAATGTAGTTTTCATTTCAGTTATTGTATTGTTCATCTCTGTTTGTTTGTTCTTTACTTCTTCTAGGTCTTTGTTAAACATTTCTTGCATCTTGTTGATCTTTGCCTTCCTTGTTTTTCCGAGGTCCTGGATCATCTTCGCTATCATTATTCTGAATTCTTTTTCTGGAAGGTTGCCTATCTCAACTTCATTTAGTTGTTTTTCTGAGTTTTTATCTTGTTTCTTCATCTGGTACATAGCCGTCTGCCTTTTCATCTTGTCTTTCTTTCTGTGAATGTGGTTTTTGTTTCACAGGCTGCAGGATTGTAGTTCTTCTTGCTTCTGCTGTCTGCCCTCTGGTGATTGAGGCTATCTAAGAGGCTTGTGCAAGTTTCCTGATAAGAAGAACTGGTGGTGGGTAGAGCTGGCTGTTGCTCTGGTGGGCAGAGCTCAGTAAAACTTTATTCCACTTGTCTGCTAATGGTTGGGGCTGGGTTCCCTCCCTGTTGGTTGTTTGGCCTGAGGTGACCCCAAACTGGAGCCTCCAAGGTCTCTTTGGTGAGGCTGATGGCGGACTCTGAGAGGGCTCACGCAAAGGTGTACTTCCTAGAACCTCTGCTGCCAGTGGCCTTGTCCTCACCATGAGACACAGCCACACCCTGCCTCTGAAGGAGACCCTCCAACACTAGCAGGTAGGTCTGGTTCAGTCTCCTGTGGGGTCACTGCTCCTTCCCCCAGGTCGTGATGTGCACACTACTTTGTGTGTGCCCTCCAAGAGTGGAGTCTCTGTTTCCCCCAAGTCCTGTCAAAGTCTTGCAATCAAATCCCGCTAGCCTTCAAAGTCTGGTTCTCTAGGAATTCCTCCTCCCATTGCCAGACTCCCAGGTTGGGAAGCCTGACGTGGGGCTCAGAACCTTCACTCCAGTGGGTGGACTTCTGTGGTGTAAATGTTCTCCAGTTTATGAGTCACCCACCCAGCAGTTATGGAATTTGATTTTATTGTGATGGCACCCCTCCTAAAATCTCATTGCAGCTTCTTCTTTGTCTTTGAATGTGAGGTATCTTTTTTGGTGAGTTCCAGTGTCTTCCTGTCGATGATTGTTCAGCAGTTAGTTGTGATTCCGGTGCTCTTGCAAGAGGGAATGAGAGCATGTCCTTCTACTCTGCCATCTTCAACTTTCTCTCACTGTGGTTTTAATTTGCATATACTTAATGACAAACAATACTGAGCACCTTTTCATGTGCTTGTCTTAATTTTGCATATATTTATCTTCTTTGGGGTCCATTCAAATCTCCTGCTAAATTTTTATTGGGTTGTTTTCTTATATTTGAGTTTTGAGTATTCTTTATATTTTCTGGACCCACATCCCTTATTATATATAGGGATTTGCAAGTATTTACTCCCAGACTATGGGTTGTCTTTTCATTTTCTTAGATGTCTTTTAAAGAGCAGAAGTGTTTAACTTTAGTGAAGTCCAATATACCAATTTGTTTTTTTTGGATTCTGCTTTTGGTGTTGTATCTAAGACATCTTTGGCTAACTCAAAATCAGGAGGATTTTTTCCTCAGATTTTCTTTGAGAACTTTTATAGTGGTAAATTTTACATTTAGATTGATGGTCCATTTTGAGTTAACATGTATATATGAAGCAAAGTATAGAGCCAAGTTTATTTTTTTCTATACAATATCCAATTATTTTAGCACCATTTCTTGAAAGATTATTCTATCTCTACTATATTACCTCTGCACTATTGTAGAAAATCAATTGCCCCTAGTTGTGTGGGTCTTTTTCTGGACTTTCCATTCTGTTCTATTGATCTATTTGTCTGTTTTTACACCAATACCACACTGCCTTCATTGCCATTGCTTTATATAAGTCTTGAAATCTAATAATATTAATCCTCCAACTTTGTTCTTCTTTTTCAAAGTTATTTTGGCTATTTTAGGTCTGTTGCTTTTTAATATGAATTTTAAAGTGGATTTGTCAGTTTCTACCAAAAAAAAAAAAAGGCTACTGAAACTTATATTGTGATTGCATTGAACTTATAGATCAATTTGGGGGAAATTGACATAATAATATTGAGACCTATGAATATAGTGCATCATTCCATTATTAAATAATCTTCCATTTCTCCCAGCAATGGTTTACAGTTTTCAGTGTAGAGCTCTTTTACATCTTTTGTTCTTGAGTTATCTCCAAGGATTTCAAACTTCTTGATATTATTTTAAATAGTATTTTTTAAAATTTCAAGTTCCATTTGTGTATTGATGGTGTATGGAAATACAATTGATCTTTTTTTAATATAAATTTATTTATTTATTTATACAATTGATCTTTGTATATTGATCTTATATCCTTCTACCAAATGAAACTTTCTTATTAGTTCTACTAGCTTTTTGTAAATCCATTGGATATTTCTCCCTGGATAGGCATGTCATCTATGAATAAAGACTGTTGTACTTCTGCATTTCCAATCTGGGCGATTTTTACTTCTTCTTTAATTGAATTGAGATTTAGTGATCCTGAAAATACAGGGACCTGTGTTTTAATGCCAACTCTGCCATAACTCACTGTGTAACCTTGGACAACTCACTTTCCGTCTCTGAACCTCAGTTAACCTCAAAGTGATCTGTAAATTCTTGCCCACCTCTAACGTTCAGTGAGACAAAGAATTTAATCAGAAAGCTATTAGCAATCTGGTTTTAATCCACAGCTTCCTGCTTCCTTCCTGCCTCAGAGGGTAGGTCTCTGATTCCTACCCTCTTCCCGTTAAGCGACTGACTCATTGTGCTCCTGACAGTTGGGTTGAACAGGAGAGTGTTCAACCTGCCAGACTTCCAGTGAATTAGGGGAGTGGCCCTATTAGTTCATTCTTTCACCAACTGTTGTTCTGCTGCCTCTTGTTGGCAAGGCCCAGTCTGCAGGGTGTGTTATCTATTTTCTAGCAAAAGCCAAAGCCACTAATTCATGAAAAAATTAACTGAGAGCCACACACATAGAGAAACCAATTTCATTTAGTTGGTTTTTTTTTTTTAATTTTTAAAAACACATTCCATTCTCCTGCTTTTGAATTCAGTCCTCATCAATAAAGTAATTTTTGCTGAGATGGGATAGGCTAAAAAGCTGAAAAGACACAGTCCTGTCCTGCAGGAATGGTCCGTTTGCTCTCCATCTGTATGGAAGAAGAACGAGCAGACAAAATTATACTGGACCATGTTGGAGAAGGCCTGAATCCTTGAAAACAGGGAATTGGGTCAATCCCAAGGCATGGTGGAAATGAGAGATACAGAAGCCTTTTTTTACCCTTTTTAGTCACCCTGCAACTGGATCTCATTCCTAAGTTTAGGGGATGCTCTTCCTTCTGAGCCCACCTCCCATCAGAGGGACGGCTTGTCCAGCCTCCCTGGCATCTAGGGCATCACCTAAGTCTTTCCAATCAGATATGCTCACCTCAAATTCGAAATCCAAAGCTGATGATACAGGAACCATGCAAACCCCTCTGGTAATTAAGGCAGCAGTAGCCACATCTGATCTCCTGAGACAGCAATAGCACATCCAGTTTCTAGAATTCAGAATCATCTGTCCCAATTCTTTCATTCTACAAATGCAATGTGGAGTAAATGAAGACCAAACAAATGAGAACAGGCAAAGGTTAGTTTTTCAGAGCTTGTTATAGAAAGAGAGTTAGCCACCATCACATGTTTTGGCAGAGACTCAAAGGCCTGCAGAAGTGGGAAAGCTTTACTGGAGAAAACAAAGAATCCATAAGGTATGCCTTGCTTGGAGGCTGTTGGTGTAGGGAAGCCATCAGTAGGCTAACTAGAAGCAGAGCATCCTATGTGATTGGTTAGGGGTGCATTATTTGGCTTTTTCTGGTCCATGCTAGGTTGGAAGTGGGGACAAAAATTAGGGAAGCTGTTGGTTTTTAATCAAATCCTGGTCATTTGGATCCAGTGGCTACAGGAGTTATAGTTTGGCTTCATGAGCTGGTTGCTAGAGATTGTGGTCTGATTTCATACAAGTCTGACTTACAGATACCAGACTGGCTACCTAGGCTGTTTACTGCAGATAATGGATTGGTTTCCTGGGTTGGTTGCTGCAGATTGTGAATTAGAGTTCTACTTTTATACATGGTCTAGACATTGTCTATTTTTTTTTTTTTTTTTTTTCGGTATGCGGGCCTCTCACTGTTGTGGCCTCTCCCGTTGTGGAGCACAGGCTCCGGACGCATAGGCTCAGCGGCCATGGCTCACGGGCTTAGTTGCTCCGCGGCATGTGGGATCTTCCCGGACCAGGGCACGAACCCGTGTCTCCTGCATCCGCAGGCGGATTCTCAACCACTGCGCCACCAGGGAAGCCCGACATTGTCTATTTTTATATGCAATCTCTCATCAGAAACTGAGGCTCAGAGAAGTAGAGCGGTCTAAGATTCTCAATCCAAGGTCTAGGAGCTAAGAATAGTCAGAACTGATAGGTCAACCTGAGATTTAGCAATATTTATCTTATGACCTCCAAAGGAACTTGTTCTGCTTGTTGAGGAAACAAGGTTCAGATCCATGGAAAAAGGAAGTTCAGTACAGATGTAACAGAGATAAGTTGCACCAGGAAGTTAACAGTGCTACAGCTTGGCAGGAAGGCTCATCACTTTCCCCTTCAGGCAGAAGCACTGCTATATCCAGAGCCTCCATTGATCAAGTGCTCTCTACGTACTGGGCATTCCAGCCAGGCAGCAAAGTGAAGTGGTTAAATGCACGGTTCTCCAGGCTGCCTACTCTATCATATTTTACCCTTGCCATTATTAGCTATAAACTTGAACAAGATACTTTACCTTTCTGGTCTTCAGTTTCCTCATCTGTAAAATGGGAATAACAATGACACCTAGCTCATCATGCTCTCGTGCAAATTAAATGAGCAGGCACTTGCAACACACTTAAAACAGTACCTGATACTTAATATATGCTTGTACAAGTTAGTTATGACAATCTTGTTTAGTCTTCACATCAACTCAGCGTGATAAGTAGTATAATCCTACTTTGCAGGTGAAGAAATTAAGGATAGTACTAAGGATAGTTATGTCACTGGTCCAAGATAGTGAGTGTCTGAGTAAGGATTTTCACTCATGTCTCTATGAAGCCCAAACTTATTATTCCTTCCCACTGAGCTTCTGAACACTAGATGCCACTGTTGGGAAAGAAGACCGTAGAGTGGGAAAGCATAGAGGGCTGTGATATCAGAGTGTCTGTATTCAACACTTGGTTCTGCCCTTGCACAGATTACTTACCATCTCTGAGCACATTTTCCCTTGCAAACTGGTAATAATAACCTACCTCACAGGATTATTTTAAGGATTAAATAAGATAATGTATGTGAAGTTTCCAGGACAGTGCCTGGCACATGAGAAGTACTTAATAAATGACAACGATAATTTTCACTGTTAGAATTGAAAGTGACAATTGTAAACTATTCTTTAGAGTCTGTCCCTTAATGGCCCACCTTCATGAAGTTTCGTCTTAGTCCCCAAACTGGCTTGACCCTCCACTGCTGAATTCCCCATTGTTGGTACTGTGGTAGGTCAAGCAGAGACCAGAAAAATGACTTGGAGGAGGAGAAGGGTCCTGCAAGGGAGAGGAATAAACAGGCAAGGAGTGGTTACACGGTAATGTGGAGTTCCAGAAGACCAAGGTTTCCCATGGCCCAGACTCTCAGAAGAATCAGAAATGTTTCCCAGAAAACAAAGGGAGGAGCTTCCTCCTCAGTTCTGTGGGTCAACCTGAGACACACCCTCAGCATGTCTCATGTTGGTTCTAATTTTAAAACTGAGTTCAGTGAAGTTGACTTCACAACTGTGCCTTGAGAGTTAAAGCTGAGTCGTTTGTCAGACTGGTTAGGGAAACCAGAAGACAGGCAACTGGAAAATCTGATAGAAGAAGGGTGATCATAATGGGGAGTATAAAAGCAAAAATGCCTTGTTTCAAAGGAACGTAAAAGACCATCTCTTCTATCACCCTGAAAGGCAGGTGTTATCATCTTATTTTCCAGAGGTTCCTAGGTTAAATTTTACAGCCCAAATCAATCAGGTAATCAGAGTTGAATCATGATTTGAATCCAATAAAAAAGATCTGGAGAAAAACACACCTAGGGACTTCCTTGGTGGTGCAGTGGTTAAGAATCTGCCTGCCAGTGTAGGGGACACAGGTTCTCTCCCTAGTCTGGGAAGATCCCACATGCCATGGAGCAACTAAGCCTGTGAGCCGCAACTACTGAGCCCGTGTGCCACAACTACTGAAGCCCACGCGCCTAGAGCCTGTGCTCAGCAACAAGAGAAGCCACCTCAGTGAGAAGTGAGAAGCTCGCGCACAGCAACAAAGAGTAGCCCCTGCTCGCCACAACTAGAGAAAGCCTACGCACTGCAATGAAGACCCAACGCAGACAAAAATAAAAAAATATTTTTAAAAACACCTAAATATTTCAGAATGGTTTTCTATGGGTGATAGGATTATGAGTGATTTGCATTTTCTTCTTTATATTTTTTGTATTTTCCAAATTTTCTCTACTGGGTAGTTGTTACTTAATAATGAGAAAAAAGTCAATAAAATTATTTAAACTTCATCAGGGCCAAGGATGAGAGGATGAGGGCCTGGAGCAGAAACCAGAAGAAGTGGGAAAGCTCACTATAGGAGTGTCAGTCTGCTGTTTCTGAAACTGTGGAAACTAAACTGCTAAGCTGAGATGCTATTCGGAGTGAGCTGGGGAGGAAGGAGGCAAGCAGTCCAGGCCAGAATTCTGGCTCCTTCAAGCCCAGGGAAGCTCAGCACGAAAGGGGCCTGGAACGAGAACACTGACTTAATAGTTGTTTCCAAACTCAAAGACTTAATCCAGGAGCAACCTATACCATGAGGCTGGCCAGAATCCAAAATGGAAGGACCTCAGAAGAGGGCTCATGCACCTCCCTGGGCAGGGCTCGGGAACTACACTTTGCCCCTGTGCATTCTTAGCCCTTATAATAGAGCTTCTTGCCCATTATAATTTGTGTTGCAATTAAGACCTCTGACACAGAAATATGAGAGCCTGAAATGAGAAGGAAAACAGGGGTACAGAGAGGAGAGTACTCAACACCAGCAAGGAGGAAGCAGGGAGGACTGATGCCCCTCACCCAGTCACAGTCCCTGTATGTGGAGGGCAGAGTCATGGGATCAGAGCTGTGGGTGATTTAGGAGATAGAGCTGGGGATGCATTTGGCAGGGGATAGAAGGCCCAGGTTCCCACTGGCATCTCCCTTCCCCAAAGAAGCAAGAGGTCCCTAGGTAATATGAGATTCAAGCTATCCCCATCATTGTTTCTACTCATGAAGCATTTTCAAACTCCAAGCAGATATCATATGGAGAAAACTTTATTTGTAAAAATACATTCTGGCCCCAGAGGATTCCATAAATGGAAGATACACAAGTCTGGGATTTGGGAGTTGAGTAGGGGTGGTCAGTAATTGTAAGACAAGCCTGTCATTTCACATCAGAAGTTCTTCCACAACCCACGCTTAGTAGCCATTGGTTCAGTTTTAAGTATCTCTTAAAGCACTGGTGGTCAGTAAACATGTCCTTAATTTAATAAAATTCTAGCCACTCTAGAATTTAGAAGGTTTGTTTACTCTATGAAAAACCTGCTCTAGTTGGGTTATAAATATAATCTGTGAATTGTTTTAAAAAGTCTCATTTTCAAATATAAAAATAGCAAAAATAAATATATTAACTAATAAATACACCCAACAGTAAAAAAGATCTTATTAAAATCTGACAAAACTCTAGATTAAGAATAGGAACACATGAAGATAATCACAATAAGGAAAAAATAATAAATAAATAACATACACAGTGACCAGCACTAAATTATACAACAAAGAGATGGTGGTTTGGGGTCATGCCTCCTGGGTACTGAGGGCTGGGAGTCTTGGCCCAGAATACTCTCAGCAGCGTCACTTTCTTCCTAGTCCATCTCTTCCATCCAGCTCAGGAGAATGTCTAGCCCCCCCAAAGCCTTCACCACTGCTGCCTGAGGCTGAAGCTGGAAGATACCAAGTGAAGTGGTGAGCAATTCATAAAGAGACAATGTGGGCTCCAAGGTTAATCCTCTCCGTTCACTGGTAGGTCTATCAGAGATTGTAAACAGAGCGTCTTTTTCAAAATGAAGAGCTCGAGAGACATTATAGAACCTCAAGATCTCATGAGAGGGAGGAAAAATCATTGAGTCCAATCACCCTAGTCTTACATCGAGAAACTGAGGCCCAGGGGGGTAGCAGAATTGGGACTACAACTCAAGCCTCTTGAATCACAGGGATCAAAGTAATTAGGCTGTTTTTTAAAGAAAGATGTGTGTGTGTGTGTGTGTATACGGGTTTCCTACTGTGCATCCTTCAATGGAACAAATATTTATTGTGCTAAGCATTGGGCTGGCTAGGGACTCAGAAACGAATGACACCATCACTACCCACAGGGAATTCACAGTTGAGTGAGGGAGACAGGCAATTAAAATGTAGTGTGGGGCTTCCCTGGTGGCGCAGTGGTTGGGAGTCCGCCTGCCGATGCAGGGGACGCGGGTTCGTGCCCCGGTCCGGGAAGATCCCACATGCCGCGGAGCGGCTGGGCCCGTGAGCCATGGCTGCTGAGCCTGCGCGTCCAGAGCCTGTGCTCTGCAACGGGAGATGCCACAGCGGTGAGAGGCCCGCGTACCGCAAAGAAAAAAAAAAAAAAAAGTAGTGTGGTAAATAGATGATGGGGTCCCCACAGGATGACAGGAGCACTTAACTCTGAGAGAAGTAGCCAGTGCCTTCCTGGAGGTGATGCCTAGGCTGAGTCTTAAAGGATGAGTAGGAATTAGTGAGTGTGGAGCAGACTCCAGCCTTCCCGGCAGATGTGCAAAGGCATTGAGGTGAGAAACAGCATGGCATGGGCATGCATGAAATTGTGAGTGACTATTTTTGAAGGTATGTACAAGTGTGTGAATGTCGGAAAACTATCGCCTCTAGTTTGTGTAGCTGGAAAGTTCAGATGTCTCTGGAGTGACTTGATGGAATCATGGCTATTCCTTCTTGATTCTCAGAGCATCTTGCAGAGACAGCACCCTTCTAGAGCCTGAATGGGTATCCCCTGGCTTAAAGCAGAGGGATAGTCCACATGACCTCAGAGGGCCATTAACCTGGGGGCTATAACATTTCTTTGAGTGTGAACATCTATCCCACCCAACTATGATCTCAGTTCTAAAAACACACTCATCCCAACCAAGGCCAAAATTGCATATACCTCTTTGAAGTGGCTCATAAGCTGGCTGTATTTCTCCATTGCTTCCTCCCCACAAGGGCATGTCATATGGGCATACTGAAAAGAATACCAAAGAATGACAGATTTTATTAAAGATTCTGATTTTCTGCCCTTGCCATTGACATGAAGTAGGTGGAAGTTCTATTCTTTCAGTTTCTATTCTTTTCAGACCTCCTTATTTAGGATCATTAAACTGATCATCAGCTAGAAGAGGAAGCATATAGAGCTCATTGTTTCTTTTTAGAAACAGGCATCACTGAAAGAGTTTGTGATCACTGTATCCCATCTGGCCTACACCCCCCAACCCAGTTCTAGTCTAGCTCCCTCCAGAGAGCCCCCATGGGAGAGAGAATTGGATTCCTAGGTCCTATCTTGAGATAGAGTCCGGGCTGTCTGCTGATTAGCTGCCTGGACTCAGTATACACTAATATGCCACAGGATAACTCACCTACAGAAGAAGCATAATTTCATGGATACTAGAAAATTATCAGTGACATCAAATAGGTAGCACTTTATAGTTCTGTAGAGATTTTGCATGGAGCTTGTATTCAAAAGTAAATATAACTGAGTTCTTATTACCTAGTCACATGGCTCAACACAGATTATTAGAACTGTTGGACTCAGTTCTTCCATCCATTAAATGGGGCTAAGAATGAGCCTGATTGCTAAGTCATTGAAGCTATGTGCTGAGGTGGATCCTTTTACCCAAGACCCTTAGTCACACAGAGCCAGAGGTCCTTCTTGATGGTAAGAAAAGAGTTGGCGAGACCGCTGATCTTCTGGAGGATACGGTGGTCAGGGGTCTGATAGTTTTTGAATACCCTGTCCAGGTAGAGTCTCAGTATACGGCAGAGGAGGCAGCACTGACCTGCAGGCTACAAAGAAGACTGGCGTGTTGGTGGGGGGAGGGTGTCCAGGGACAAGGGTGATGGAGATGCCCCCAACTCATATGTCCTCCCAGAACTCATACAGACCAAGCATGTACATTTGTGTCTTGCAAAGGCTGAGTCTTCCTCAAGATTCTGAGGTCAATGATTTCATCTTTGGGTTGCTAAACAGAGGAAGGCAAGATGAAAAAGTACAGGGCAGTAACTGCTGCCAGGATCTTAGACATCCAGACCTCCCATCCCCTCCCTGCCATGGCACAGTGGGCAGAGTCCCTCTCCAAAACACTTTTAAATTATGAACTACAGATATTTCCTGGGAACACATCCTCCTGGTAAGGAGTCCCCACCCTGACTCTTTCTGTGGTCACACTGCTGGGGGACAGAGAAAAATAAGTAGAAAAGTGGAGAGGCAGTTACAAAGTGGAAGGTGGGGTCCCTCCTTCACATAGCACTCTGTCCTGTATCTCCGAAAATCCACTTTGAATTGCCCGAAGACTTGCAGTGATCATACAGCTTCCCAAATGGAGTGTCTTCAGCCTGGCAGAAGGTGTCCAGAAGAGATAAAAGACAGCAGAAATAAGGCAGAGGGGAAGACCAGAGCCTTTCATTCTGGAGACCACAGGAGCTAAGAATTCAAAGGAAAGAGAATGACTTATTGATTTCCCCATCTCATGCCTTAAGA
>NW_026711904.1:0-27532 GCF_026419965.1 Kogia breviceps
AGCTGCTGTGACCTTCAGACCTGTGCAGCCAGAGCAGGCAAGTGGGGTGGGCCCTCTAGGGCAATTCCCGGCCTCGCTTCTCAGGAAGAAGCCAGGATCCAGAGCTACCCTGGGGTCCCTGAGGTTCTTGCCATCAGGGCCCACATCCACCACTTCTCTTTATTGGGCGCCTCTGTGTGCAGGCTCTGAGCCCAACTCTAAGCAAGCTTCATTTCATTTCACCTGCACAGTAGCCTGCGAGATGAGTCAAGTTCTCTCCATCTTGCTGATGAGGAAACTGAGGCAGAGACTGGTGAAGCAATTTGCCCAGTGCCACCCAGCTCATAAGTGGTGGGGCCAGGACCAAATCCCACCCAGGCCAACGTGAATCCAGGTTCTTTCCCCTTCATCACGATGTCTCGTGTTGCTGGATTCTGTCGAGCCCACCCCTCGCCCTGAGCAATCATGCCTTGGACAGAGCCGAGGAACAACTTAGACAGACATCCTGGGGCCCTATAATAAGACCGTGTGTTCTGCCCAAACAACAATATCAGGGCAGCTCCCCAGCCAGCCGAGCTTGGGCTTTAGAGCCAGACTATCCGGCTTCAAATGCCTACTCTACGATCACTAGCTGTGTGACCCTGGGCACAAAGTTTAACTTCTCTGCGCCTCAGTTTCCCCATTTGTAAAATGAAGATAATGATAACACCCATGTCTTAGAGATGTGGTGAGGTTTAAATGACTTAACTATTTCTAAAGCACCAAGAGCAGTGCCTGGCGTACATAAATGCTCTCTATAGCAATACTGCCTGCTGCAATTATTTTTACTACTACTATTGTTGCTGCTGTTTTGTTTCCCTCAAGGACCACAGCACCACTAGAAGGGTGGTGCCCCAGGTTCAGCTCAGGCTGGTGCCGGGCTGGCTGTGCCATGCTGAGCAGGGAGGAGCTGGCTGTTCCTGCCCTGCAGGCCCCAGGATGCTGAGGCCCAGGGAAGATGCCCTGAGACGGTTCTCTCTCTTCCAAAAGTGATGACTCTGCATCCATCCTTCTCCCCAGAAGGAAATACACTCCAGTGGCAAATGGCCCTGATTCCCATCCGTTCCTATGTGGTCCTAACCTGAAAGAAAAAACCTGGGCTTCCCTGGTGGCGCAGTGGTTGAGAGTCCGCCTGCCGATGCAGGGAACACGGGTTCGTGCCCGGTCCAGGAAGATCCCACATACCGCGGAGCAACTAAGCCCGTGAGCCATGGCCGCTAGGCCTGCGCGTCCGGAGCCTGTGCTCCGCTACGGGAGAGGCCACAACAGTGAGAGGCCCGTGTACCACAAAAAAAAAAAAAAAAAAAGAAAAAAAAAAAAGAAAAAACCTCAGTGGTGAAAGAGTTGGGAGAAAATCCTCTGAAGCAAAATTACTGAGGAAAAAACAAAAACACACCTGGATTTCTCGAATCCTCTCAGGAAACAAGAATCCGATCCCCAGCATCTGGGTGTTTGTGATAAACCGAAAGAAACCACTGGATTTCCTAAAGCTGTAGGAATAAACACCGTGGGCCCCTCTTGGGGTGCTCTGGGGGCTCCACGCACTTCAAGAGCATCTCTCACGGTTGGGTGGGAGGGCAGCCGTTCCTGGTGCTGGCTCCTCCCCAAGGGCCCAGACCTGCAATGATGATGGGGAGGCTCAGCTGCCCTCTAAATTCCCGTCCTGCCAGGTCTCCAGAAAATAAACACGCACACTCTGACTGTGAATGAGACCGGCCTCTGGGCTGGGGAACCGTATTCCTCAGCGCTGTCCTTTGAAATCTTACCCTGGCCAAATCCACAGCACTCAGTGTCTGCAAAGTCAGACAGGAAAACCAAGGGAATGAAGAATGCCCCTACCCAGCTGCTGCCCGACAGAGGTAGAGGGGCCCCCACACCCCATCCTGCAGGTGGACTGGCTGCATGGAGCGCCCAGAGACACCTAACCGGGCTCCCCACCTTCCCTCTGGCTCCCCCCTCCAGTCTGTTCTCCAGGCCACAGCCAGAGTGATCTTTTCAAAATGCAAATCTGACCATGTCACTCCCCACTCAAGCCCTTCAATGAACCCCCACCACTCTTGGAATGGAGACAAAAACGCTCCTTAACACCGACCACAAACCCCACGTGGCCTGCCCCTCTCTCCCTGCTCTGATTCGCTCCTTCTGGTGGCCTTTGAACTTGCCATTCCCTCTGCCCCCGCTGCTCCCTCCTTCCTCTTTGCCTAACTCACTCCAACTTTTCCTTCCAATTGGTCCAGCCTCCCTATCACAGGCCCACCGGGCACTCTAACCTTCTCCTCTGCAGCACAAATCAGGGGCAATTTTATATGGATTTGGGACCTTCCTTGACTGATATCTCTACCCCTCCCCATGTATACCTTGAGGACAAGGACTGTGCCAGTTTTTTCTTATTATTGTATCTCCAGGGCCTCACATAGTACGTGGCACCTGTTACCTGATAGATGTTTCAGTAAGTATTTCTTGAATGCAAGAATAAATCTGCATTCAAACTGACATATTCTAAATAGCACTGGGTTGGGTGGGTTTTCCAGCTCCCTGACTCAAAAAAAAAAAAAAAGAAAAGAAAAAAACCCACACTAATTAAGAAATGCTCTCCCCAAATGGACATCAGCCAAGGAAAGCTTCACACAGAGAGGACACTGCTGTTTTACCAACAACCATTCCATAGCCCACAGGTTAAAAGACTGATTCTTCCTCAGTTCCCTTGTTAGGAAAATACCAGCCCCCAGGGCTTCAGCCTCCCTGCTCCTCCACTTTCAACAACAAGCTCTTCTGCCTCAGGGCCCTTGCCAGTGCTACTCCCTCTCTTCCTGCCCACCAACACCCGCAGCTGGCTTACTCCCAACATCCTTCAGGCCTCAATTTAAATGTCCCCTCCTCTAAACCACCCTCCCCACAGGTGTTCACTCAGCTCCTCCTCCGGCGCTGGCATTTCGATTTCTGCATTTGATATGAGGTCCTTTGGGGACTTCCCTGGTGGCGCACTGGTAAAGAATCCGCCTGCCAATGCAGGGGACACAGGTTCGAGCCCTGGTCTGGGAAGATCCCACATGTCCCAGAGCAACTAAGCCCGTGCGCCACAGCTACTGAGCCCACGTGCCTAGAGCCTGTGCTCTGCAAAATGCGAAGTCTGTGCACCACAGCAAAGAGTAGACCCGCTCACCACAACTAGAAGAAGCCCATGGGCAGCAACAAAGACCCAATGCAGCCAAAACTAAATAAATAAATAATTTTTTTTTAAATTATAAAATAAAAAAATATATAAGACTGGCCTTAAAAGCCAGTCTCCCCTGCCAGGCTGTGAGAGGCAGAGGCCACATCTGTGAGAGGCAGAGGCACCTGTGAGGGTGCCTGGCACACAGTAGTTGCTCACTAAATATAAGCTGAACTATCCTGCCCATGGAGCCTGGCTGCTGCCAGCACATCGCACCCGAGGCCGGCGCGTCCTCCCACCAGCCCCAAGCCTTCCTCAAGCCTCAGTGGGTCATGATCCAGAGGCTCCTCCACCCCCTCAGCAGAGCCCACAAGCCTGGCACCAACCCCAGGGCTGGGGTCACTCTCCACCGTGTGATGAATCAAGAAGCCCCAGGGATGAGTAATCAGGGGCCTCACACGACAGCAGATTTCCTACCGATCCTGCTCTGCCCAGGCTCCTGGGCTCCCATCTTGTTTCCTTGGCTTGAGTACTAGCAATATCTATACTATCACAGCCAAGCCAGCTCATTTAAGCCTCATAATACCACCTAGTTGAAAGGTTTGCTATCAGTCTTGATTTACAGATGAGGAAACTGAGGCATAAAGAATTTAAGTAAAAGGCTCAAGTTCAGCCAGCTGGTAAGTAGGTTGAAAAGGCAAGACTTGAACGCTAGCATGTCTGACTCCAGGGCCCAGGTCTTTTTTTTTTTTTTTTTTTAACTTTTTAATTGCTATAAAATACACATAACAAAATTTACCATTTTAACTGTTTTTAAGGGCACAGCTCAGTAGTGTTAAGTATATTCACATTGTTGCACAACAGAACTTTTTCATCCTGCAAAACTGAAACTTTGTACCTGTTAAACAGTAACTTCCCATTCCTTCCTCCCACAGCTCCTGGTAACCACCATTCTACTTTCTGTCTCTACGAATTTGACTACTCTGGGTACCTCATATAAGGGGACTGGCTTATTTCACAATGTCCTCAAGGTTCATCCATGGTATAGCATGTGTCAGAATTTCCTTCCTTTTTAAGGCTGAATAATATTCCATTGCATGTCTACAAGTTTTGTTTATCCATTCATCCATCAATGGACACTTGGGTTGCTTCCACCCTTTAGCTACCGTGAATAATCCAGCTATGAACATGAGTGTACAAATAGCTTTGAGACGCTGCTTTCAATTCTTTTGGGTATATACCCAGAAGTGAACTTGCTGGATCATACGGTAATTCTATGTTTAAGTTTTTGAGGAACCTTCATACTGTTTTCCACAGCAGTCGCACCATTTTACATTCCCAGAAACAACACACGATGGTTCCAATTTCTCCACATCCTCGCCACCACTTGTCATTTCCCAGTTTTTTTATAGTAGCCATCCTAATGGGTGGGAGGTGATCAGAGCCCAGCTCTTAACCCCAACTCCATGGTGCATCCTGTTCTGAGGCACAAACTGCGCCTCCGTTCCTTCACTACTGAGGCCTGGCCTTGCTCTTGCCAATACCATTCTCAGGTCTGGGGCCCACCCCAAAACCACATCCCGACAGACAGGCCCCACTCCCTGGTGGCCACCAGGCCTCCATGTCCATTGCCTGCCAGCGCCCTCTCCACTCACTGCCCGCCCCAGGCCCCTGAGAGGCCACCCACCAGCTAACTCCCTGGCCCTGACCTCAACCTGCAACACCACCTCCTCACATCCCCCAACTCTGCTCACCAGCCCCCACCCCTAGGCTGGATACCCCTCCCTGTGCCAGCCTGCAACTTGGGTCCACCCTGTAAACACATGCAGGCAGGAATCAATCTTGGCCAATTTCACCTTATGCCCTAGTGCTAAGCCCCGACAGAGGTTTTGTAGGTGTTAAATGAATGTCTGATGAATGAATGAATGAAGCCAAGCCTTATTAAGATGTGTGGGGTGGTAGTCAAATTTAAAATTTAAAAACACAGGGCTTCCCTGGTGGCACAGTGCTTAAGAATCCGCCTGCCGATGCAGGGGACACAGGTTCGAGTCCTGGTCCGGGAAGATCCCACATGTCCCAGAGCAACTAAGCCCGTGCGCCACAACTACTGAGCCTGTGGTCTAGAGCCTGCAAGCTGCAACTACTGAAGCCTGTGCGCCTAGAGCCCGTGCTCCGCAACAAGAGAAGCCACCACAATGAGAAGCCCGCGCACTGCAACGAAGACCCAACACAGCCAAAAATAATAAATAAATAAATGTTTTTTTTTTTTTTTTAATTTAAACAGAAACACATCTCAGAGCCTCGAGACTCAGAGCATCACTTTACCAGCTGGCTGTTTAACCCAGGGCAGACGGTTCCACCTCTCTTATCTTCTCCTCATCTACAAAGCAGGGGTAAGTGCAGTAGACTCTTATCCCCCTTATCTGGGTGTTCCACCGCCACAGATTCAACCAACCGTAGATCGAAAATATTCCACACAGAAAAAAAAAATTCCAGAAAGTTCCAAAAAGCAAAACCTGAATTTGCCCTGCTCTGGCAACTATTTGAATATCATTTACACTGTATTTACAACTATTTATATAGTATTTACCTCTTATTAGGTATTATAAGTAATCTAGAGATTATTTAAAGTATAGGAGAGGATGCGAGTAGGTTATACGCAAATAGTGCGCCATTTTATATAAGAGACTTGAGCATCAGGGATTTGGGAACCTTATTTGGTGCTGGGTGGGTGGATGTCCTGGAACCAATCCCACAGGGACCTGAGGGAGGACTGTAATGCCTCCCTCCCAGGACTGTTATGAGGAGTGAAAGAGTGGACGTGGGTAAAGCATCTGGCTCGGAGCCTGGGCACAAAGTAAGGGCTCTGAATGGTGACCACCAACACCATCACAACTCCCTCCTTGACGCTCTCCATCTCTGCTCTTTGACATGTCATAGGTTCTCCCCTCCCCAACCCACCCAGGGCTCTGGCTCCTCTTCTCCACAGTCGCCTCCCACCCCCTCTCCCCCGAGTGGGACTCCAGTCCACCTGCCCCTCTGCAAACAATCTCTGAGCGGCTCCCCTTGGAGCTCCTGTGCTTGTTCTCTCCTCCCACAAACTTCCTCACCACCTACTCGCTCCCGACCATCTGCTTCCGCCTTCCACTTCTCCCAGGAAACCGTTCTGCCCAACTTTGCCAGTGACCCCCCGATCGCAGTTCCAGAAGCGTTCCTTGGCCCTCATCCTCAGACAGACTGGCTGCTCTCCACACTGTTAACCCTCCCCCCACCATCTCCACACGCCTTCTTTGGCTTTAGCAGTAACTGCATCGCCCAGGTTGGAATCCACAAACTCGGGCCAAGGCTCCCCTGTGGACAGGAGCGCCTCCCGCCCCTCCCCCAGCTCCTCCCTGGTGGCCCTCCCTTCCTGCTGCCCTCTTAATGTGGGTGGAAGCCAAAGGCAGTCCTCCTGCGTCTTCAAAGGACGTACTTTCTTCACCAGGAAACCCCAGCAACCGAGCAGTGTTCCTCAGATTGTGTCCTGGGCACATCCCACATCTGAATCACCTGAATGGCCTTTGCCAAAGACCTGCTGACTCAGCAACTCTGGAATGGGCCTGGGGATCTGCATTTTATACCAGCTTCCCGGGAGATTTTTATTCCCAGTGACATCTCTGTCCCACTGCCCTCGTGGGTCCCATTGCTTCCCCCAGGACACCCTCCCAACTGTCTCTCCAGCCTGAACACTCAACAGAGTGACCATCCCCTATTCCTACCTCTAGGGTCATTTTTTCACATGGCTGTTTATTGGTAATTCAAACAAAAGAGGCAGAAACTAACTTCATGGCTTCTCCTCCAGGATCAGCCACCCTCCCAACTGTACTCTGCAAGATCATCCTCCCAGCCTCGGGCCGTAGGGTCCCCTGTGACGTTCCCATTTGCTCTTTCTGCACCCTCTGCCTCCGTCCAGGCCTGCTTCCTCTCATGCCTTGGCCTCTGCTATACCCTCCAAACTCTATGAGGACTGTAACAGTTGCCTGCTGCTGTTATAACAAATTACCACATACTTAGTGGCTTAAAACAACACAAATTATCTTACGGTTCTAGAGATCAGAAGTCCAAAATCAGTCTTGCTGGGTTAAAGTCAAGACATTCCCAGGGCTGCATTCCTTTCTGGAGGCTCTAGGGGAGAATCCATCTCCTTGTCTCTTTCATCGAGAGGCCGCCTATATTCTGTGGCTCATGGACCCTTCTTGGCATCACTCCAATCTCTTGCTTCTGTCATCATCTTTCTCCTACTACTGACTCTGACCCTCCTGCCTCTCTCTCTCTATGGACCCTTGTGATTATGTTGAGCCCAACCAGATAATCCAAAATCATCTCCCATCTCAAGATCCTTAACTTAATCACATCTGCGAAGTTCCTTTGGCCCTGTAAGGTAACATATTCATAGGTTCCAGGGATTAGGATGTGGACATCTTTGAGGACCATTATTCAGCCTATCACAATGATCATATTTTCTAAAGCAAGGATCAGAATCATGAAATGTCTTACCACAGGTTTAAAAAAAAAAAAACTTATCGAACACCCATTTTTTTTTGAGCACCTACCATGTACGAGGCGATGGAAATACAAAGATACATGAGACACAGTCCCTGCCCTCAGAAAACTCAAAACCCAATGTACCCATCCAACAAACCACCTTCTTAAAAAGAAATAAGATTTTCTTCCCTACAGAAGAATTCCAATTAATAAATGAAGAACGAATGAGGGGAAATAGAAAAGCAAAATCGGATAATAATGGTTGCAGGCAAGATCTGTTAATGGATGCTAAAATTAGTAGGTGAGAATTTAAGGACAAAAAGGATATTACATACTCTCAAAGTATCTCCCCCTGCAAATATTTATTAATTGCAAATGGAAAGATAATGTTATAGTGGAGAAACCTGGCAGACACCATTTTAACCAAGAGATCAAGGTTAGCATCATCAGCAATGATACATATCAATGTCATCTACCCTCTGATAGGATGCTCTGGGAAGGGCACATCACCTCTGTGGCATTCTTGCCAAAAATGCATAACCTCAATCCAATCATGAAAAAACACCAGAGAAACACAAACCGAAGAGCAGTCTACAAAATAACTAATCAGCACTGTTTACAAATGTCAAGGTCACAAGGAAAGACTAAGGAACTGTCACAGGCTGAAGAAGACTAAGGAGAAATGACAATTAAATGCAATGTGGGATCCTGGATTGGGTCCTGTAATAGAAAAAGGACATTGGTGGAAATAAACTAGTGAAATGCAAATGAAGTCTATAGCTTAGCTAACAGTATTGTACCAATGTTTATTTCTTGGTTTTGATCATCGTGCTATGATTAAGAAAGATGTTAACATTAGGGGAAGCTGGGTGAAGGGTGTATGGGAATTCTCTCTGTACTATGTTTGCAACTTTTCTGTAAGTCTAAAATTGTTTTAAAATAAGTTTTTTAAAGAACAAAAATACAGCAGTGATAGAAAAACTGCTGTCAGAAATCACAGTCACCATAACCAACTGGTCTCCCCACCACCAACCAGTTGGTCTCTCCCTCCGTTTATTGTCCATACCAAAGCCAGGAAACAGAATATCTTAAAGCACCATTTTGTACTTGTTACTCTCCACTCAAAACCCCTGGAGGCAAGTGCTTAAAGGGTCTTGTCGACAGGACACGGGAGCACCTTGAAGGGGTCCCACTGGCCAAATGTGGGACACTCTGAATATCAAAATAATGTAGTAACATTATTACAAATTATAACGCAATGAATAAAATAATAATCCGCAAGTCCATGCTGTTACAAACAATCAGGCAAACGACAAACGGATGGAGGAGAAGGTAAAGTTCTCTCTTACAGTAGAACGCCAGCTAATAAATAGAGAAGAAATGGTGGAGTTACAAATTTCTCATCAGTGGAACCAAAACTAGTGAATGAAAGTTTGATGAGTAGGATATTTACATGGCCTCGAAGTATCTCCCTGCAAGTCAATTATTAATAACAAAGGGGAAAATAGTAACTTTTCAGCAGAGAAGCCTGGCTGACACCAAATTACCAAGTAATCAAAGCTAAAATCACCAATATTGGGACAAACTGACATCATGTGTCTTCTGACGTGACCCACTGAGAAGGGCACAACGTTGCTTATTTAGCATTCCTGCCAACAATGCATAAGCCGAAATCAATCATGAGAAAAAAGCAGATGAAGCCACACTGAGGGACATTCTACAAAATAACTGGCCAGTATTCTTCAAAAATGTTAAGGTCAAGAAAAACAAAGAAAGGCTAAGGAACTGGTCCAAATTAACAGAGAATAAAGAGCCGTGACAAGTAGATGCCATGTGTGATCCTGGACAGGATTCTGAACCTGGACAAAACAATAGCTACAAAAGACATTATTGGCACAATTGATGAAATTCTAAAATGAACCATGGAGTAGATAATAGTATTGTATCAACATTAAATTTTTTGATTTTCATAGCCTTATTGTCCTTAGAAAAATACACACCGAAGCGTTTAGAGGAAAAAAGTTATGCCTCCAATCTATTCTTAAATTGTTCAGGAAAAAAAGGTGCTGTGTGGGTGTGTGTGTGTATAATATATGATAAAGCAAAGGGGGCAAAATATAAACAATTGAGTCTGGATAAGGGATATACTTTTGTTGCAACTTTTCTGTAAGTTTGAAATTATAACAAAATTTAAAATTGAAATGAACACAAGGAATCTTTTTGGGTGATGAAAATATTCTACAATTGTACTGTGGTGATGTTTGCACAACTCTAGATTTGTTAAACATCGCTGAATAGTAAAAAAAAAAATAGTAAATAATTTTTTAAAATTTAATATAAAATTTCACACACACACACACACACACACACACACACCCTCGGATGGCTCCCCATTCCCCAGCCGCATGGCCTGAGCCTACCCGTTAAGCCTACCCGTTACTTTAATCTCCTCTCTCAGAACTCACCAGCACAAACGTTCACCCCACCAGCTGGATCTGCTCCTCACTCTCCTTCCCAAATGTACGGCACTCACCTCTGGATGCCCCCAGATTCCCTTGCCCTGGCTTCACCGCTCACTCACCTAATTCCTGCCCAACCTTCAAGGCCCAATTCAAATCCCACCTCCCCGTCACTGTAGGGATACAACTCCTCCTCCATGTCTCACTCCCATCTCCTCATCTCTAACATTGATGGAGTACTTTCTACGTTCCAATGTTATTCTAACCACTCTACATGGACAATTTCATTTGAACTCACAGCCCTACAAGGTAAATGCTACGTTGCTCCCATTTTACAGATGAGGAAATTGAGTCACTCATGAGTCAGCCAAGATCTCTCAGGTGGTAGTTGATGAAGGCGGGATTCAAACCGGGCCATTCTTACAGCAAAGGCTGCGCTGGTAGCCGCTGTGCTCTGCGTCCCTACGGGCATCCTTACACATTTGTTCTTTTGCAGACAGACTTTTCTCCCCTCCAGGCCGCAAGCTCCCAGAGGAGCGAGTCCATACCCTGGATCTCTGCAGACACTCTGCACACGGCAGGTGCCCAACAGCTGTTTGTCCACGGCAGGCTGGGATCCAGAGAGAAGGGGAGGGAGTCTCCAGCTCAAAAAGAGGAGCCAATTCTCCACCCCGAGCACAGCCCAGCTCCCTGGCTACTGCCCAAGGCCCGGCCGTCATCTGCTCTGGGTAATAAGTATTTGTATGGCGATAATTACAGCATTTGGGAAGAAAATCCCATTAAGCAAGAGCCCTGCCGAGCTGCTAATGCCGGCACAGAACTGAGACAGCAGCTCCGCCAAGCTCCCGTCTGCTCCCAATAACGCGGGGACTGCCTGTCCCGGCCGCCCTTCAGCCGGCCCCCAGAGAGCACAGCCGCCCCTGCTGGCAGCCGCGGGCAGCCTGGGCCACCGCAGCCAGCCCCGGCCACCGAAGCCAGCCTCCTGCCTCCGAGAGAGGACACCACGAAAGGGGCAGCTTGGTCTCTGTGTGCCCCAAGGTTCCCTGGGGATCCAGAGCACCCAGTGGCTGCCTGATGAGGGAATAGAGAGCAGGGCCATGCTGGGATCCGGCCTTGAGTGGCACCCAAGTTTTTTTCACAGCCCTGCAATTCTCTGTCACCTTAATAACAATAATACTACCATTTACTGGGCACTTGCTGTGTGCCAGGCCCGGTGCAAAGTGCTTCTCCCAGCATCACCACATTTAATCCTTAGGACCACCCTCTGAAGCAGGTCCTGTCATCATCTCCATTTTATGGGCAAGGAAATGGGGGCCTGAGAAGTCACACTTTCCTCCAGAGCACTTATCCCAGTTTGCAATTACGTGATTCTCCTCCTATTGTGTCATTTATCTCCATCTCTCCTGCTGAACTAAAACTCGGAGAGGCGCGTTTCCATTTCTGTCCGGGACTATTCATTCGGCACCATGCGGACCTTCAAGAGACAGCTAACTGTTGAATGAGTGAATTAAACCCCATACCTTGCCCAAGGTCCCCCCAGCTGCTGAATGGCAGAGAGGGGCTAAAAAGTCAAGCAGTCTGGCTCCAGAGCCATCCACCCTGCAGAGACTCCCCACGTGACACTGACCTGTGTCTTGTCTCCAAACCCTAAGGGACGCGGGACAGTCCAGGGAAGAAGCATTTGAGAGCCAGACCCCAGCTTGCAGTCCGGCCAACACTCAAATGCTTCCCCCCACCACCCTCTCTCCTGTCCCACCTGAACCCTCAAGCCTTTAGCCTGAGCTTCTCAAATAATGAAAATAAGAGTCACAAAGCATTTTCACACACATAGAATGAGTGAATCCTGGCAAAAACCCTATGAGGTAGTAGGTATCACTCTCCCCGGAGGCAGAACACCCACCATGTGCCAAACACGCCTGCAGGCCCTCTACATGCATGCACTCACTTAGTCCTCACCATCAACCTGCAACCATCATCCCCTTTTACAGATGGGGAAACTGAGTCTTAGGTCACATGGAGTGGCAGCACCGGGCCGTAGCACCCGTCACTCAGAGCCCAGCAATAAGCCCAGTGCACCTGCTACTAGAGACACGAGCTTCACCAGGAGGCAACTCCCCCTGCACCACGTGGGTCTCTACTGCAGGATCCCATCGAGTCCTGCTCAGAGAGCCCAGGCCGGCCAGGCCCCAGTGGCAGACGTGGCTTCTGTCTGGCCCTCTGACCCCTCTCACTGCAGCCACCATCCAATCATTGTTTAGAATTCCAAACAGGCTCCCAGACAATCAGCCTGGGGGTGCCCTGGGCAGCCTTCCTTGGTCAAAACCACCCACCCCCATTGAACAGGGCCTCCAGACTCAGGGCTAAGCTGGGAGAAGGCATGGGCTTCCCAGGCCTCAGCAACGGGCAGGGAGCTAGGGCAGTGGACAAACTGGCCAGGAGGCAATGGGACATACCGAGGAAGGCAGGAGTGTAGGCCCCCATGGCCCAAAGAGCAGCAGAAAGTGCTGGACCTGGAGGCAAACAGAAGCCAGCAGGCCTCCCAGGGCCCTCTATCCATCCTCAGGCCTCTCTCCTCTCTGCATCCTACACCCACAAGGGGCATCCGCAGCAAGCCTGGAGTACAAGTGTCCAGGGTGGAGGGGAGAAGTGATGTCCACACATACTGCACTCTCTTATCACACTCTCCTAAACATTCTAGTTCAAAAGATTTTTTAAATTAGAAAAAAAAAAATCAACTGAAAGGTCTTTGTGTGGAAGAAAAAATGATAGTGGCCACGGCTGGGCCCCTCTGAGTCTGGGCCCTGCAGAGAGACAAGCCCCCAGGCCTCCTCTACCACACTCCCAACCTTGCCCTGCACTCAGTTGTTCCACTGCAGTGAATTATTCAGCATCTCTTCCCTACCCCCTCAACAGCCCCACAGTCCCTCTGGCTGAACCAATTTCCTCAACAGCTCTGGAGCCTGCACAGCCTCTTCCCAGAAGTCCCTGCAGCAAACCAGTGACAATTTCTTCCCACTTGGGGAGATGGGCTGGACCCAGAGTTATAGAATATATGATCATAAAGTTGCTGGGCCTCACAGGCTGCCAGAGAAACTGCCCAGAAGACAAAAGGCGAACGAATTCACAGCTGAGGTCTATAAAAATTTCACAGCCTCGGAAGAAGCCACTGTTTCAGGCTCTGATACTGCACGACACCCATATTGATTAGAGAGAGCATATGCCACAGTTATTTTGAGCCTGCCCAAGGCCTCTTTTCAGGATGTTCTTTTCCTCTTCAAATGGCTCTTTCGCGGCTTGCCTGTTGAAAAGGCAGGCTCCCTTTGCTTTCTCCAGCCTTTCCCAATCCAAGAAGTTTTGCACACAGCAAAGGTCAGACCTGATGACTTACCCCTGGATCTGAACGCTGAAGTCTCTAAAGGAAAAATCCAGATAGAGAAAGGCCTTCCTGACCCTTCCCAACCTTCCCGGTCTCAAATCCCATCACAGCCCACTGCACAGCATGTTTCAGCCCCGGGGCAAAGCTGGTCCGTTCTCCCAGCAGGCCAGCCACACTCACATCTTCAAGCTTTTTGCTCCTGCATGCACTGTCTGGGCTGCCTGCCCTCTCTACTTGGCAAAATCCAACCCAACCACTGTTGAGTCCCAAAGTACCTTCATAAAATGGTCCATCCTCTGGAAGCTCCTTCACCCCAGAAATGGGCTTCTAATCCCAAAGCTTCCTCCCCACAGCCCCATTACACTGCCAGAGCTTACAGTTAGGTGCCCCTGCCCGGTCCTCTCAACTATACATCCCTTGAGGGCAGGGACTTGCTCACTCCCAGCTGGAGCCTCAGCACCCAGGGCAGTTACGGGCTCTACAAACACTTGCTGAATTAAGTAACAAGACTCTTCTCCTGATCCTATTATAATAATGGCTCTCACTTAGCAAGCATCATAATGTACCAAGGACTTGCCATACATTACCTTCAGTCCTCACAAGAACCAGAGACCTTATGTATCAGCAGCCTCATTTTCCTGATAGAAAGCAACTAAGGCTCAGAGAAGTTAAGTCACTTGCCCAAGGTCACACAGCAAATAATTGACTTTATACCAGGAAATTTCACTTCCATCTCACTCTGATTGCAAAAGAGCTCAAGAGTTCATCAAAGTCAAAACAGACACTACCCTCAAAACTAAAGGTGGAGAGAGAGCAAGAAATAAAATGACTTCAAAATTCAGAACCAAAAGCAGAGGAGAGGGGCTAAAATTCTCAGACCTAGGCCGCTACCAGGGTTAAGAGCTGTAGGAGAAATGCCCCGAGGACAAGGCAAAGGAACAGAGATGAGGTCCAGAGGGAACAGGTATGGAGGGTGACCCTGCAGCCTCAGGGGTCCTTTAGACAGATTTCTGACCCTCTGTCCCTCTCCAGGGCCACACAGGATCCCCAAGGAATCTCTGTTTGTTCCAACCTCTCCCCATGCAGTGCCACAACACACACACACGCGCGCGCGCGCGCGCACACACACACACACACACACACACACACACACACACACACACACACACACACACACACACACACACACACACACACACACACACACACACACACACACTGATTCCCATCTAGATTGCATCTAGATTGCAAATTCCCTGAAACCTCCACGGGAATTTTTCACTCTCAGCCAAGAAGAGTCTGGGGCAAATGTGCTAATTGCTGACCTTGGTATGGAGTTTGATCCAGGAGACAGTTCTTCCCAGGGTCACTGCCCCTGACCAGCTGAGAGTCTTGAAAATGTTTTCAAAAGTTCTCGAAATCTGTATGCCTTTCCTGAGAGCCACTGCAGGGACTCAGGAATGTGAGAAGGAGAAGGCAGATTTCAAAGGGGCCAGCAGCCTCCTCCAAAGTCCAGTTCAAAAATCACCCGAGGGCTTCCCTGGTGGCGCAGTGGTTGAGAGTCCGCCTGCCGATGCAGGGGACACGGGTTCGTGCCCTGGTCCGGGAAGATCCCACATGCCGCGGAGCAACTAAGCCCGTGAGCCATGGCTGCTAAGCCTGCGCGTCCGGAGCCTGTGCTCCGCAACGGGAGAGGCCACAGCAGTGAGAGGCCCGCATACCGCAAAAAAAAAAAAAAAAAAAAAATCACCCGAGAGGGGCTTCCCTGGTGGCGCAGTGGTTGAGGCTCCGCCTGCCGATGCAGGGCACACGGGTTTGTGCCCCGGTCCGGGAAGATCCCCCATGCCGCAGAGCAACTAGGGCCGTGAGCCATGGCCGCTGAGCCTGCGTTTCCGGACCCTGCGTTTCCGGACCCTGCGCTCCGCAACGGAAGAGGCCACAACAGTGAGAGGCCCGCGTACCGCAAAAAGAAAAAACAAAAACAAACAAACAAACAAACAAAACACAAAGTATGTAGGCGAGAGGCCCGCGTACCGCAAAAAAAAAAAAAAAAAAAAAATCCCCCGAGGCAGCCACCTCTGCAAGCAGCACAAAGGGCCTTCATGAGGAACTTCCCTAGCGGCACAGTGGTTAAGAATCCGCCTGCCAATGCAGGGGACACGGGTTCAAGCCCTGGTCCAGGAATATCCTATATGCCGCGGAGCAGCTAAGCCCGTGTGCCACAACTACTGAGCCTGCGCTCTAGAGTCTGTGAGCCACAACTAGCAAAGCCCATGCGCCTAGAGCCCATGTTCCTCAACAAGAGAAGCCACCACAATGAGAAGCCCTGCACCGCAACGAAGAGTAGCCCCCGCTCTCCATAACTAGAGAAAGCCCGCATGCAGCAACGAAAACCCAATGCAGCCAAAAAATAAATTAATAAATAATAAAAATGTTTAAATAAAAACATAAAAGGCCCTGCATGAGACCAAAATCAACACACACAGCCCATGTACATGGGCTCTCCCAGGCTCACACTACTGAGGTGACACCACAGATACCAGGAATTCACGCAGACACACATTCTGCAAGAGGATCTGGGAAAACAAATTATATATGTCTATAAACACACACACATGCTAATCCCACCCCCCACACACACACACACACATTCTACAAAGCTTGGTGAGTCTAGAAAGGGCCAAGTTTTCTCAAGAATTTAGAAGTGAGCAACAACAAGGTAAGAGAAATGATGGTTTTTATGACTTATCATGGTCAATATCTTTAACCTCGTATCTCCCACTCCAAGCTCCTGACCACTCAGCATTATTCATGGGCTCCTTGTCCAGGTCATATCTACCCCTCTCTGGGTGCTGAATGTAACATACCCCAAGGCTCAAACCCAAATCCCTCAGGTCCACTGTCTGCCTGGGTTGGGGATGGCTGGATGTGCAGTGGGGGACAAATGCCTCACATCTGGAAGGAAAAAATTCTTAAGGCTCTGGGGCAAACAATGGGGAGAAAGGGGGAGACTAGGAACTTCAACTCCATCCCATCCTGCTACCCATGACCAGCCGACAAGCCCTCAGAGCCCAAATGCACACCTCCTACTCAGAACACAGCCCGATGTGCCCAAACGGAGACATGGTGCCTGGGGAGTGTGAGCTTCCCTCCTGGGTGCCAGGAAGCTTTCTGGCACCAATTCTCAGGCACCCTGGAGAAATAAAGTGCTGGCACAGTGGGAAGGCCTGCCGTGCTGAGCGCAGGGTGCAGGTGTGAGGATGGGAGCTGGCAGCCCCACGAGGGCCCTTTGAATCCCCAAAAAGGGAAACATTGGCGCTCCTGGCTCCTGGCTCCTGGCTCCTGGCTCCTGGTTCCTGGCTCGGGAAGGACCCTGGCAAGCACTGACTCATTTATTGGCTGCAGAGCCCAGGCCCCTATGGTCCTGCCCCCACCTTTAGCCCTGAATTGCATCGGGGTGGGAGGGCAACCTCGAGGTTCCCCGCGGGCTGCCAATGGGGGCCATACTCACAGGCGCTCCGTGTTCCGTGGAATGTTCTTGGGGACGGCCTGCAGCCCCGTGCCGTGGCAGTCCACCGTGGTGCCGGTGCAGGTGCAGAGGGCGGGGCACGCCGTGGCACCCAGGCGCCACGCGGCTGCCCACAGCAGCAGCCAGAGCTCGGGCCGGACAAGCCCCGCCGAGGGCCCCCTCCAGGCCGTCAGCGCCATGGTGCCCTCACCGCGTCCCGCTTGCGTGCCAGACGGCGGCAGCCGCTTACCATCCCCGTCCGGGATGGCCTCCAGGTGCAGTCCCGGGGCAGAGCCACCGAAGAGACCGCGGGTTTGTACGCTGCGCCCTTGCGGGCTGGGTGGCACCTTGCTCCTCCAAGCGACGGCGCCTGTGCGCGGACGAAGGGAGGGCGCCTTGGGTGGAGGGCGCTCGGCTCCTCTCCGGTTTCTCGCGGGATGCGTCTCCCTCCCTCTCTCCAGCTCCCAACTGACTGCTGCGAGGAGGAAAATGGGCAGGCCCCGCGCGCGCACGCACCCCGCGCGCACACACACACACACACACACACACACACACACACACACACTCACACTCACACCCGCACGCTCGCTCCCACCCAGCAGTCATCCATCAATCGAAAAGCACACAACCAGAGCCAGACTCCTCCCCCCCTCCCCGCCCCCGCCTCCCGAAGACCACTCGGCTGCCGCCGCTAGCGGCGTACACTTTCAAAGGTGGAACCTCCGAGAGCGGGCAGGGGCTGCGGGGGGAGGGGATCCCACAGTTGGACCCGTCCGGTCGCGACCCTCTCCAGCTCTCCCTACACACACACACACACACACACAAACACACACACACACACACACACACACACACACACACACACAGCGAGGATGTGCACGCTTAGACGCACGCACCCGGCTCCCGCAGTCCCAGCTGCTGGTCCAGAGAGCGGGAGGGGATCTGATTTTGCTGCCTGGACACCTTCCCCAGGCCACAGACACGCTATCCCCGACGGCTGAAACAGTTCTAGGGCCCCACCAGACTTGCTTTTTCAATTCTTGGTGAAAGGAAGCCCCGAGCCCCAGGTGACCTCTCCAAGCCACCTCCTTCACTTAGCTTGGGACCTTGAGGGTGGAACAAGAGCACTGGGCGGAGGGGGCTGGGGGGTTGGCGGTGCACCAAAGCCCTCGGCCAAGCAAGCCTCCCCCGCTCCCTCAACGCAGTCTCTGACAAGATGGCAGTAACCCCACTTCTCCAAGGGGAGTGTAGAAGTTAACTCCCCCCAGAGTGATAGTGACCCTGATTTGAACAGTTGCACAGCCGGGAGATGTTATTTCTGCCCGTGGGGCTACCCTGGCTTCCCAGAATATCAGTGGGGTTTGGAAATCCAGCAGATACCTTAGTGCGCTCACACCAGGGTTCCTCCAGTTGTGACAGGTGAAAACAGATGAAAACGAATATTCAGTCCTGTCATGAAAGGACCACTGAGAAGGCCTGGAAAGGGCTTGAAGAGAAGCACCACAGGCCACCCACATCAGACCCTGGGCTTTCACAGTCCTCTAGGCAGGCACTTTGCTCACTGTAAGACAGATGTGGTCATGGGTGTGAACAGGAAATCCAGGTGGAGAGAGGATTGACCTCAACCCAGAAAAGATAAGGACCTCCCCCAAATCAAGGAGAGCTGTGGTTTGTTGGTACCATAGTACCCATACATTGTTTGTCCATCATTCGGGGCCGCTGATTTAAGGCTGCTTAGAGCCCAGCAAGAAGAGTAGTTGAACAGGTCGAGAAGCACTTCGAAGTCAGAAAGAGAAAAACAAATACTGTATGCTAATGCATATATGGAAACTAAAAAAGCGGTACTGATGAGTCTAGTGGCAGGGCAGGAATAAAGATGCAGATGTAGAGAACGGACTCGAGGACACGGGGAGGGGGAAGGGTAAGCTGGGATGAAGTGAGAGAGTAGCACTGACATATACACACTACCAAATGTGAAATGGATGGCTAGTGGAAGCTGCTGCATAGCACAGGGAGATCAGCTCGATCTCTTCTTTGTGACCACCTGGGGCGGGGAGGGAGGCGCAAGAGGGAGGGGATATGGGGATATATGGATACATATGGCTGTTCACTTTGTTGTACAGTAGAAACTGACACAACATTGTGAAGCAATTATACTCCAATAAAGATGTGAAAAAAATAAAAAGTTTTGGGAAGATGGAAAAAAAAAAAAAAGCAGCACTTCCCCTCACAGGTGGTGGCTACCTGGGTTTCTGCTTGGGAAAAACCAGAAAGAAAAGGTGGCTGGTCCAGGAGGTGCCAGGGGCAGGCACAGCACAGTACAGTCTGTCAGAGCTGGTGGTGTGGTACTGAAAGACCCCACAAGATTAAAGCTTCCGCACCCACCAGGTACCAAAAGCCTCAGGGGTTTTCTTCATTTTTCTTTTCCATCTTGATGAAAAATTTGCAGTATCTCTACTGTCATAAACAGATAGAACCGGGGCCAGTACGTCATAACTAATGTGGCTGATTGTATGGGCTTCTGACAGTTCTTTTCAAAGTTTTCACAGACTTATCCATGACCTCTAATGAGGGCCGTGGGTCCTGGAGCACCAATTCAATGACAGTTCAGGGGAGCAGGCTTTCTCAGGGGTCCCTGTGCGGTGTGATCTTAGGGAACCTTTCCACATGTCAAGCCAGAGCTGCCCGCCGTCTACAAGGGCCTCCTCTCCCCTCTCCTTCACTAATTCCTTCTCGTTCTCTTCCTCCACAGGGTGCTCAGCCCCTTTCCTCTCCCCAGCCCTCCCCAGCTGCCTCAGGCAGACTTAAGTCCTCATTCCTCTGAGCCTGCTGCTTTGTTTATCCCCTCTTAGCTGGAGCTCTGTTTACACATGTGGCTCCTTCCCTGACCCTCCTCCGGGGGCAGAGCCTTCCCCCACTCCGCACCCCTCACGGCTGTCTCATCTCCTCGCTTTGGCACTTAACCCAGCACCTGGCGCTTAGTAGGCCTGTCACAGACGGCACTCAGACTGTCAAAGACATCTGGTCTCCAAGCTTCTGCTCCAGCGGTGCCTGCCTGGCCCCATGACCTCAGAGGGCTCCTCGGAAGCCAGGACCCATGTGGGGAGGACAAGAGTGTTGATTAATGGGCAACATGCCCTGGGGGCTTCAGACTGGCAGGGTGGAGGAGTGTGGCAAGAGGGGTGGAAGCAGACCGGGGGGTGGGGGGGCGGGGGTGCTGCAAGTGGCTCCTGAGAGCCAGCCGCTGCCCTAGAAGCTTCCAGACTAGGATGGACGGTGAGTCCCAAGCAGGCCTTGAGCCAAATTGTCACCGCCTGGCAAGGCCTGGCCTTTCCTTTAAAGGGGAGAAGGAAGGAGGGCTCCTCAGACCCAGGACAAAGATTCCCCCTGCCAGCCCATCATGGGAGGCCCTGCCCCAGCAGCCGGGCAGCTCCCCAACTTGGCTCCCGTCCCCAGTTCCTGCATCCCAGAACCTGGCCATCTCGCGACCGGGGGAAGCAGATCACCGTGAATGAACGCAGCTCATTAAGGTTCCCAGCACATTTCCTCCTTAAACAGCCGCCTGGCCAGCAGCACCCCTCCCGTCCCACCCCCCTTGCTTTTTCAGCTTCCTCTCGCATGCCCCTCCCTCTGTCGGATCTCCCTACCCGCTGCCTACAGCCGGGCCACCTGCTCCCTCTGCACGGGTGGGGAAGAGGCAGGCCTGTCACACTGCTTCCACCAGGAAGGCCCCTCCAAGCCCCGCTCTGCCCACTGGCCACCAGCAGGGCAACCCACCAGGGGAAACTTGGGGCTGGGTCTCCCCAACTCAGGGGTGTGAGCCTCCTCTGCATCCCCTCAGCGTCACATGCTCGGGACTTGAGGGGCCCCTCCTGCCTGTGACTCAGGGAGAAAATGCCCTCCTTCCAGCTTTCTGCACCACCAGCCCCTCTGGAGCGCAAGAAGGTGGAGAACCTGGGTGAGGCTCACCTTGGTTTGGATTTCCAAACTACACAAGGCAAGAATGAGACAGAATGCCTGCTATTTGAGCATTCATTGAACACCATTTATTGAGTACCTATGTACTATGTACATTGTACTGGGACTCAGCAATTCAACAGGGAATACGAATGGCCCTGGCCCACAGTGAGCTGACGGTCCAGCAGGGGAACAGAAAGAAAACCCCACTCAGCATGATAAGTTTGGTAACAGGGAATGTGGAATTGAAGAGAAGCCAGAGTGTAGGACACGGGGTAAGGCTGGAAGACTTCCTGGAAGAAGAGGCAGTTGGGCTTAGTCTTGAAGGCTAAATAGGCATTGGCGGGCAGCAAAGAGGAAGAAAGGCTTTCTGGCCAAAGAGAACTGCGAGAGGTAAGGCACACAAACAGCAGCAGCATCCTCAGTGGCTGAGTTGCAGCAAGTTCTGTAAGGCTGGTGCACGGCAGGGGGTTCAGGTGGGAAGTGCTGGCAGAGTTCAGAGAGCTGATGCAGGCACATCCCAGAGGCCCTGGTGCAGCCATTCTCTGGTTTATTGGGCTTTCAGAATCTCCTGGCCTGTCCCTGTGCCCAAGCACCTGCCTATATATGTGTGTGCTTGGAATGCACTATCCCTCAAATGAGAGACAGTGGCTTCCAGGGAGGGGACTGGGTAGTGGTAGGGGGATAGTTTCAGCACATGTCATTGTTGTTGTTGTTTTCCTACTGTTTGGATTTGTTTACCTGTGTAGTATGACCTAACCCCCCATTACCACCTATACATTGTTTTAATCCCCAGGGATGCTTATTATAAATGCCTATTCCTAGGACCCACCCAAGACTTTAATCAGAATCTTCACTGTTAGCAAACTGGAGGGTGAGGCAGTATGATTTTGATGCAGGTGG
This sequence comes from Kogia breviceps, assembly GCF_026419965.1. Lineage (NCBI taxonomy): Eukaryota > Metazoa > Chordata > Mammalia > Artiodactyla > Physeteridae > Kogia > Kogia breviceps. The sequence goes on from NW_026711904.1 coordinate 21,900, forward strand.
TTGCAGAAACCATGCTCGAAGAATCAAGGCCTAGTGTGCTGAGTTAATGAGTTTGAACTTGGACCTGAAAACTCTGGGGAGCCATTGAAGGAAGGGGCCTGGCAGGAACAAAGGGTCTGAGGCCTGCCTGCCTCCCTCCTCCTCTCCAGCTTCCACACGCTTTTAGTGAGGATGAGAAACATCAAAGAGGAAGATAGCCGCAGGGGAATGGAGAGGGACAACTGGAGCCAGGTGACACTGGTTACACTAGCTTCAATCGCAAGATGCCAGAGCTGGAAAGAGATTGATAAATGATCAAATCCAAACACCACTGACCAGCTGGTGGCCCAGAGGCAACCAGCCTAACCTCACAAAGGAGTTGCAGGGGTGAGCCGCGAATGAGGCTGGATCTTGCTATGCTACGCCCACACCTGGGTAGACACCAGCATCCACTCCATCCTGGGCTCACCTCCTGACCCTGCCACTCTCACAGGGACTGAGGAAGCAGGAGTCCCTGGAAGGTCATAGCAGCAGAACTCAGGATATTTTAGCTTTCATCTCTAACCCCCTTGATGTACTCAAGTTTGAAGGAGGCTGGACCACTTGAGGCTGTCAGTGACAAAGCCTGAAGCTGGGACACACTCCTAGACTTAAGATCAGTGGCCTTTATAGAAGCCACCATATGCATCCAGGACAACTCTGGCAGATGAGAAGCGCTGAGAGCAAGAGAGAAGCAAAGTGGGGAGGGGAAGAGAGAAGAGGAGAGATGAAAGGGAGAAAGCAGGGTGAGAGTCTGTGAAGGCAGCAATTTGCTCACTCATTCATCAAACATTGATTGCTTCCCAACTGTGAGCTAGGCTTCGGGAATATAAGAGATTTTCGCTTGGGATTCATTGGGCTTCTTGTATCTGGTTCATAGTTTTTATCAAATGTGAAAAGTTTTTAGCCATTGTTTCTTCGAAAGTTTTTAATGTTCCCCTCCTCTCTTTTCTCTCCTTTGGGGACCCCACTGACACACATATTAGGCCACTTGAAGTTGTCCAGTAGCTCACTGATGCTATGGTCATTTTTTTTTAGCCTCATTTTTCTCTGTGTTTCATCTTGGTAAGTTTCCATTGCTGTGTTTTCACGTTCATTATCTTTTCTCTGGCACTGACTAACCTGCTGTTAATCCCATCTAGTACAATTTTTATCCGTGACATTGTGGTCTTCCTCTCTAGAAGATCTATTTGGGTCTTTCTTTTATCATCCATGTATCTTCTCATGTTTCCCTCTACCTTCTCGAACATATGGAATACAGTCATAATAGCTATATCTGTGAATTCTATTATCAGTATCATTTCTGGGTCAGTTTTGATTGATTGCTTTTTCTCTTCATTTTGGGCCATATTTTCCTACTACTGTGTATCCTGGGAATTGTAGACTGAATGCCAGACACTGTGGATTTTACCTTGTAGGGTGCTGGATAGTCTTGTATTTTTAAAAAATAGCGTTGGGCTTTTTTCCAGAACAGAGTCAAGTTACTTGGAAACAATCTGATCTTTTGAGGCTTGCTTTGAAGCTTCTGAAGGCAAGACCAGAGTAGTCTTTAGTCTGGGGCTGATTTCCCCACTACTGAGGCAACACTCTCTGAATACTCTACCCAATGCCCTGTGAATCTGGCGGCTTTCTACTCTGGCTGGCGTGAACACCAACTCTGTGGGAGCTCCAAGGATGGTTCTGCACTGGGGGTGGGATGGGGCACCACAGGGAAGAACCATGCAGAAATCCCTGGTTGCGCTCTCTCTCTCTCTCTCTCTCTCTCTGTGCAGCCATTTCCTCTCCCGTCTCCCCTGAGAACTCCAGCCCCTTCGGCCTCCCAAACTCTCCCCTTAGACTCTGCCAGGTTCCACCTGGGTGCCCCTCTTGCTCTGTGGCCTGGAAAGTGTGTTCTTTTCAAAAACACCCAAAACTCGTAAGAGTTTTAGGTTAGGGAAAAGGTCTGTCTAGAGAAAATTCCTTCGACAAACACTGTATAATTAATTTTGTAGGACTGCCTTCTCTCCTTTTTCCTCAGCTCCTTCTGCAAATGATGATTTCTGGGTCTGCCTAGCAATGTAACTGACACAAAGTCCAGATATTCTTCTAGCTTTCCTTGTCTTCTCATAGACCGTGGGTGGGGTCTTCTAATCTCAAATGTAGTTATCCTTCTCAAACTGAACAAAAACCTAAGTTCAGCAGCTCATAGCCTAAAAACATTAAATGCATTTCATTGTAAATCTAATTTCTTTTTTAAAAAACAAAATGGTAACATCATTAGAATTATAGGTGATTTTTAACCTCTTCTTTTTTTTTTTTTTTTTTTTTTGCGGTATGCGGGCCTCTCACTGTTGTGGCCTCTCCCATTGCGGAGCACAGGCTCCGGACGCGCAGGCCTAGCGGCCATGGCTCACGGGCTTAGTTGCTCCACGGCATGTGGGATCTTCCCGGACCAGGGCACGAACCCGTGTCTCCTGCATCTGCAGGCGGATTCTCAACCACTGCGCCACCAGGGAAGCCCTAACCTCTTCTTTTATACTCTTCTCTATTTCCCACATTTTCTACAATAAACAGCCTATAACCAAAATATTTAAACATTATTTTATAAATAAAAATGTAATTACTAACTCTGTAATTATTGCCTGAATAAAATTACCATTAAGTTTAATATACCAAGTCTAATGATTTTATGAGCAAATAAATGCTAAATAACACATTTTACATTCCTGCACTGACAGAGCTGCTATAGATCTGCAGAGGGTGCTTAAAAAATAAGTGATGTCTTGTATGAAATATCTAGAACAGGCAAATTCATAGAAACGGACAGCAGACTAGAGGTTACCAGGGGCCAGAGGGAGAGGGCACAGGAAGTTACTGCTTACTGGGCGGAGTTTCCGTTTGGAGGGCTGAAAAGTTTTGGAAATAGTGGTGATAGTTGCACAGCATTATGGGTATAATTAATACCACTGAATTGTACACTTTAAAAAATAGTTAAAATGGCATTTTTAAAAAATTTTATATATTTACCACAACAAAAAATAATAAGTGATGGCTCAGTTAAGGCAGAAGATGTGGCCCAGAATGCCCTGTCCTCCCGCTGGTCCTTGTCTCCTGCTGCCCAGAATGGGCCCAATAAAGGATAAAAACAACAGGGATCACTAACAGGGACTGCCACCCAGAGATTAAATAGCTTGCTCGCCATGGATCACCCACAGGGTAGGGGACTTGGACCTGAACGCAGGCAATCTGACTCCAGATGTCACACCCTTAACCACTTCTCTACACTCCACCACGACAGCACTATCTGCTGTAGATTTCCCACATGCCATGAATCATCGGCAGGTAACCCTGCAAGGGAGGTGCTGTTATTCCTACGTACAGACAGAATCCGAGCCTTAAAGCGAGCCGCTTGCTGGGTTATCCTGCTGGGTGCGGGAGCGGGGGCAAAGCTGCATTCTCAGCCCCCGGCCGGCCGGTGGGTGGGCATGTGTCTGCAACGGCCAGACGACGGTGTAAAGGACCCGTTGCGAGGGGAAACAACTTGCGCGGTATTTAAACTGTGAGGGACTAGGGGAGGGGGAATAGGAAAGGCTTGAAGGGGTTTTCAGGGAGGGCAGGATAATTTTTTAAACTGATTGTTAGGCTGCTTTGCGCTTCTGCCAAGCCAGTTTGTGTCCTTGGAGGGTCTCTCAGCGTCTTCAGTGAACATTCATCAGCTGGCCTGGGCTGGCCGGGGCAGCAGCCGGGCACCTAGGGTCCTGGGAGGGCTCAGAGACACTTACCCCCTTTGGGCCCTGCCTGGCGGGAAGCATATGGGGCGCTGCCGTGGGTTCCCAGGGCAGAGAGAAGGGCGAGGGAGGCGGGACGTGCGAGGGCGGGGTGGGGCCGAATGGACCGGCGCCTGACGGTGGGGACGTCTGCTAAGCGGGGCTCCGAGCAAAGCGAAACCAACCGCTTTTGTTGGATCCAGCAGGACAGCGCCTCTGGACGAACGAGGTGGGAGCGGGCGGCACAGAGCCCCTCTGAGAGATTTGAGGCACCATCTGCGTGGGGTTGAGGACAGACTTGCACCCAGGCAAGCTCCGGGTTGGTCCAGCTCTATGAATAAGTCTAGCAGCCCAGCCACTCTGTCCTGTTTCCCTCGGTGGGGACAGATGCATAGCACTGCAGCATAGCACAGTATAACACTTCTCCAGAGATGAGCATTGCAATGCTCCCATTTTACAGGTAAGGAAGTAGAGCCCTAGAGGAGAAGTAAGGGACCCAGGTCACGAGCTGATGGGGACAGGGGAGAATGTCCTCTCCTTACCTAATCACAATTTGTATGTTGAGAGTGTGTCTGCCTTCCCGCCTATCTAATCAGCTTTCATGCCATTCATGTTTACAGTCTAGCACCCACCCCAGTACCTGGAACTTAGTAAATGCTCAGTAAATGTTTGTGAAATGAAGATGAACTGGGATAGGAAACTCAGGTCCTCAGTCTTTGAGGAAAGACAAAATTTAGAAATCCAGGAATAATAACAGTTGTTCCCAGCCAGAGCAGCTAGAGTCTGGATAAATAGACCTGACCCAGCTGTCTGAAGAGGGTCACCCAGGCAGCTCCACTCCTTTTTGCAGTGAAAATAAGTTCTGCTGCCTCCAGCGGCCCACCCCCAGGGGCTTCGGATGAGAAAATCACCCGAGGGCTTTGCCTTAAAACCTTAGAGTTGGAAGGAAACTTCCATAGCCTCTATTTCAGTCTATGTAATGTTTTCCTTAAATTATTTTTATTAAGTTCATTTAATTCATATTTATGGGCATCCACCATGAACAAGGCCCTGTATTACTGAAACAAGAAGTGTGATCCTTGTTAAAATTAGAAACAAGTTTATAAGTCAGGAGTTTTCTATAACCGGAAGTATTTAGTCAGCAAACACAAGCCTTCAATACAAACTGTACATACAGCAGCAATTATTTCAAAAAAACAAAGAGGGCTTCCCTGGTGGCGCAGTGGTTAAGAGTCTGCCTGCCAATGCATGGGACATGGGTTCGAGCCTTGGTCTGGTAAGATCCCACATACCGTGGAGCGGCTAGGCCCGTGAGCCACAACTGCTGAGCCTGTGCGTCTGGAGCCTGTGCTCCGCAACGGGAGAGGCCACAACAGTGAGAGGCCCGCGCACTGTGGTGAAGAGTGGCCCCCGCTCACCACAACTAGAGAAAGCCCTCGCACAGAAACGAAGACCCAGCACAGACATAAATAAATTTATTTTAAAAAAATAAAAAACAAAGAGCTAAGGTTAAAGATGTCATTTTTTTAGAGAAATTATTTGCTTCTGAATGGGAGAAAAACAATTTCTAGGCACAGAGAAATGATCAGTGGAGTAGGGAGGTATCTCAAGCCTTTCTCCAACAGATATAGACAAGGTCAGCTCTAGGACAACTAACTGGGAGCTGAAGATTTGACATGTGGCAAAACAAGCCTAGACAAATCCCTGAAAAATCAGGAAAGAATTAGAGGGAATTCAAGAATTATTCAAGCCTGCAGAAAATCAAAGCTCAATTAAGTAATTGAAAATAGGAAATATTGCAAAAATATGAAAATAGTGAAAGGTTAGAGGATGAGCTGCCTGGTTGTATGGGTGTTTGCTTTTCTTTAA